>NC_048409.1:4205894-4232309 GCF_013103735.1 Etheostoma cragini | reverse complement strand
CCCCCCCCCCCCCCCCCCGTTGCCTCCCCCCGTGCAGAGACCCATTTGGACACACATAGGCATGCATTACAGAGAATGCAAAGGTACAGATCTTATATTGAAGTAGTATTCCAGCGTAGCCCCCACGGGGTAGATGACAGGGTTTAACTTAAAAGAAAAAAGGCACGCAGGGGGAGACTTCAAGTCTGAAGAGGATATTAGAAAAATACATTGGAAAAAGCCCCCTCTGGCAATTTTGTACCTTTCCTTCAGAGGGAAAAGTGTGTTCAGTTAAGAGGGGGCAGGAGGAAAGGAGGGATTCTGTTTTTCTGGGTAGGGCTGAAGTGCAAAGGATGTAATGAAAACCAACTGGCAGGCCGTCACTATCTATCTATCGTGGTGCGGGAGTGCATTGACATGGAGAGTAAAAACAGGCCCTCTCCTAATCTGGTCAGGCCTGTGCTTTACTCTCTCTCTCTCTCTCTCTCTTTCTTTCTTTTTTTTTTCCTCCCGTCTCTCTTCCATGTGTTACGTTTTCAAGATAAAAACAGTTCTCAACATTAGTTGATGTTTGCACAAAACAAGAGAATGACTTACAACCAGGATAATATATAGTATTCATGCAGAAATGTACATGTTTTTTTCACATTCTGTACTCAACCCATTCCGCCTCCTTTTTATTTATTATTAGCTATTTATATATACAGAGTATGTATTTTCTGTTTTGTTTTTCTTATTTGTGTTCAGTATGTTTGTTCATGTATGCACCAACCACCAAGTGTAACTTCTAGTGTAACTTTTAAATAAACACCGCTGATTCTGATTTTGATGATGATGATTATGATGATGTGAGCTGAGGATTTTCCTCCAAACACCAAGAACAAGACTTTAACTTTAATAATCCCATTTCTCAAATCCCTCGTGATTATTTCCAACGTGTAAGAGTGTAGAGTCTTTATGTTTCATTTTGTTATGCAATATTAAATCTCAGTTAAAAGGTAGAACATGACGTCAAAATGAACCAGGTGGGATTTGTAGTCCTGATCGTGTGTGTGCATGTGAATGCAGTGATTCAGGACTACATAGACTGACTCCTCAGATATGTGGCGTCCCACCTGGCTCCCTGGTGAAAGCGGTCTTTGGGTGGACTCTGAGGGTTGTCCAGCAGCGGGGGGTTCAGTCTGTGGGTCGATAAGATTCTGAAGAGAGCTCTTTCACACCCACGCTGCTTCCTAATCCACACCGCGTCACCCTAACCACCAAGCTCAATATTAGCTTTCCTGCAGCTGGCCAGTGCAGCTTATGAATATGAGCATGTTTGTTTGATTGCGTGTGTAGTGTTCCTGAGTTTGTGACTCTGTCTGTGGACATTTTGCTCTGATGCAGATTGGATATTTGCAAAGAGCCATGAGGAAAGATTCCTGTTTCACTTTTTTTTGAAGAAGCGAACCTACACATTTTAGAAGCTACAACTGGCTACTATGTTTTGCTTAAATGATACTTTAATCTATTATCAGAACTATTGCTTATTTCTCTCAATCGTTGGTGCGTCCACATCAAACATGCCTTTGGTGATCACCTACCCCCCCCCCCCCTCCTACTTCACTTGAGTTTCTGCGTGGGAAAGTCACCGGACGTCACAATTTTCTGAACATTTTCTGAACATATACTGGAAATACAGAGAGAGTTGTGTTATAGTTTTAATTAGCTGTGTCGCAACTAATTTGGCAACGGCTTGAAGGTGACGCGCAACTTTCATTAATATCAAAAATGTTACCCACTAAAGCTTCAATGAACTAATCATTTCAGGACTTCCCTGGACTATGTTTTTGAGAAGACCTTTTTTTAAATAATAATCAAAAATGCAAACTTAGCGTGGATGCTAGCCTTCCCCAAAAAAAAAAAAAAGTGGATTGCATTAGCAGGTATACAGATTTAATTAAGGCTGCCTTAGCTAAGATTTCACATCCCAATACCTTCTTTGGTATGAATATGAACGTAAAAAGATTCCTTAGTCAGGCTGATGAATAGAGAGCCAGGCTTGTCCATTAGCGGATGTCCATCAAAGTCTACCAAACAAAGCCCAAATCCTATTAAAACAACTGAGCCGCAGGGGTTCACTGTGACACTTAAAAGCGTAAACACTGTACAAACTCAAATGGATCACAAACGGAGTTAGGATCTGAGCTGATTTGTGATTATAAATACATTACACAAGGTATTGCCATTCAGTCAAAGGAAGCACAGTGTTGCCCATTGTTGCTGTGAAACATTTATGAGCGCAGCTCTGCAGTTAAACGTTTGTTAACACTCCATCCAGCTTTTTCATAATCATCAGTCATTAGTAAAAATCCAACAGGCTTCTCTCATTACCCAGCCCAAGCTGACAGCTAGACACAGCCTTTCGTTCCCTCCACATTTATTATTGCCTACTTTAATGAGCACTTAGAACCATCACCTCTACTCTGTGATTTATTGCATTTTCAGCCGAGATCAGAGGCCCGGGCCCTGTGAGGCCGGGAGCCTTTCCTGTCACCCTAGGCCGGCCTGGGCACCGTGGCGACACAGCTGGGCCCAACATGGCAAGAGGTGTGAACTCACTGGGCTTAATGAGCTGATGGGAGAGGCGGATTACAAAGGGGGTCAGAGGTGATGGGATCGGGGACGCAGAAGCTGCTTTTAATATCCATCAGCCAGATTAAAACAGAGGAGATTAACTCCATCAATGTGCAGTCCCGGGGAATTCCTTAAAGCCAAAATGCGAAATGTCCTGGGACAAGTTGACAGCTAAAGACCCTGACACACAAGGAGATCATCGGCCATCAGTCAAAGTTGGTTTTACGCACCATCGCTACTCATTGTACTTTTGTCTGCCTTTTTTCAGCATGTTATAAAGTAGGACTGAGCCGTATATCGATATTATATTGATATCAACATATGAGGCTATCCAAATTACGGATAATAATGTACCAGAGCTAGCTTGCCTACTTGTGGCCTAGAAGCGCAACGTGATCATCAGACGTTCCACGATGGTGATGTAATCCCGGTAGTTTGTGTTTTGCCTCCTGATGATTTGGCTGATAAGTTCCTTCCTATGATATGTTGTGTTTCCTTCAGGATATGGAACTGAGCAGGAAAGAGCCAAACCAAATGTTTTTTTGATCGGAGGTTTCATATAACTCCAGCTCTGGACACAGGTTCAAGAAAGCCCGTTGAGCCTGGCTCGGTAGTATCCATGATTTCACCCTTTTAGTGTGACTTCTCCTCTGCTTCTCCTTCTTTCCTTGGGAATGACAGTGCCAGTACCAAGTTCATCTTTCCATCTGACATTCTCAGTTTGAGGAATTTGAATTACGAGCAGTGAGATAATGGTCTTCCCCGTTATAACAACGGTTTATATATCCGTAGTCCTGTCGATATTCCCCTCTTTTGAAGGTATAGAGATTTATTTCTTCTTATGCATGCAGACTTGGTTATGCAGCCAAGGCTGTTGTTTTTGCAGTGTTCTGAGATGCAAAGGGTAAATCCAGACAGCTAGCTAGACTACCTGTCCAATCTGAGTTTTCTCTTGCAGAACTAAAACAACTTTTGAACAGACACATGTTCCACCAAAACAAGTTCCTTCCTGAGGCTATTTTGCAGCGGCACCGTTGCTCCATCTGGCGCTTAACGCCGCCCATGATGATTGTTAATGGTTTAAAGAAATGCAAACATGCTAACCAGAGCATGTTTTTCTTCCACCCCGGACTGTTGTGTAGACTAGTCAGACCCTCCTTCGCAGTGCTGTGGAGGAAGGTCTGGCAAAGAGAGACTATACTGATGTACAGCATATCAGATGGGACTGTTGTTGTTTGGACTGTTAATGGATAAAATCACTCCAAAATGCAAAACTCAATCATTATCCTTTCCCCTTCGTGCCCAAAACCTTTCCAGAAGCAAAATCACTCCCCTACGCAAACATGCAAGCTAAATAGATGTTGATTATGATTGCACTATGCGTCCAAAAGACTGGCATTTATCTTGTTATTGCTTACAGTTCCCTGACTTGACACCTCTCTGTTTACAGACACCATACAGTAGCAAATAGGTCTTTCATTAGACTAAATACATGTGTCCAAGCACAACGTAATGAATACTTAGAGTTGGTGCAGACCTGTGACCATTCAGTGTATGTGTTATGTAGCACATGCTGTTTGGAGAAACTGACATAACCAAGGTTTTGTTTTTTAAACTCTAAATGGAGGATGTTGTCTTCAATAGAACAGGACAGAATATGATCTATGGGTGTTTGGGTGAGCCTCCATGGGGTTTCAACA
Organism: Etheostoma cragini; assembly: GCF_013103735.1. Taxonomy (NCBI): domain Eukaryota; kingdom Metazoa; phylum Chordata; class Actinopteri; order Perciformes; family Percidae; genus Etheostoma; species Etheostoma cragini. The sequence continues at coordinate 4,228,014 of NC_048409.1, read as the reverse complement.
TGTGGTCTATGAGGAGGATTTTTATTGATAGATTTGATTTTTATTAAATTAAGGTGCAAACTATTCTTTGTATTTTCTGTATTTAACGGGACTCTAAATCTCATTTACAAGTGAGACCTGCCAAGACAACGGCATCGGCACATGGTTACACACGAAAAAAGGAACCAACAATATCACAGAATAAATTAAATTCATGAAATAAAAAATGGCATTTAAGAAAAAGTGTATAGTGGCTGAGATGGTTCAACACAAAAGCCACAAGACAAACACAAATGTGTGATTTGCGTTTTAACAATTTGAGCATCAAACAGTTCATTTAATGCATTCTGGTGAATTTTTATGCAACAACTCGTGTAACACAAGAAGAGCCAATTATTTTATTCCGTCAGCTCTATTAAACATTTCCCATTTTTGAAGAGGGGGGAAATCCACCTCTTCTCAATATCCCCTGCACCTCCAATGGGATCTATGCCATGCCTCAATGTGAAGGAACGTGAGGCTGGAGGTCAAACCATGGATGTCACGTGAAGCTTGTTTTGACAGTCACGATGGGGAATTTATTCTTTGTGAGGTCAGGGTCGTGTTAGCCAAGGTCCCATGCTACCCTGACCCTGGAAGCAGCTCTACCCATGAGCACCTGCTGGATAATCAGTCATTATCATTGGTGGAAAGTAATAACATTCACTCAAGCACTGTACTTAAGTTCAAAAGTTGAAGTACTTTACTTTTTCTTTTCATGCCACTTTCTACTTCTACTCAGCTACATTTCAGAAAGAAATATTTTACTTTTTACTCCAATACCTTTATCTGACAGCTTTAGATACTAGTTACTTTACACATTAAGTGTTTTGCACACAGAATGCATGTAGTTTATAAAAATCTGAGGTTTTATTATAAATCAAACTAGCCAACAATATAAGGGCTTACAAGTCCAGCTGAAATGATAACACCATAAAACACACTGCTTGGATCCTTTACACTTTCTAAATGGGAAGATTTTTCTGGATTGAGTACTTTTACTATTTATACTAAGTACATTAATTCTTTAACTTAAGTAACATTTTCAATGCAGGACTTTCACTTGTGACAGAGTATTTTTTATAGTGTTGTATTAGTATTTTTGCTGAAGTAAAGGAATACTTCTTCCACCACTGGTCATTATCAAAGCAGCCATGTTAAGACGGGTACAACACTGTACCTCCATCAGGCTCCAACAGTCCAGTAAGTGAATCTGAGCTGCCTGAGTGGTCCCTGTTGTGCCATCAATCCAACCTGAGATCTGGAAACCTCTCCTTCAAAAAATTTGTCCCAGGTGCTCAGCTTTCCTTTACGGCTAACATGCAACACAAAATAAAACATATCCTCTTGTCCTCTTTCCCATGGTTTCTGATTATGAGGGGCCATCTGGGACATTATTCACAATTGCCTCAAACGCATACAAGTAAAATGCTCTCATACACTCTTGTGAAAAGCTTTCATACACAATAGTGAAAAATTATACTCTAACATACAACCTCACGCACACATGCTCATGAACACTACTGAAATGCTCTCTTAATGGCTACTGAAACGCTCTCATAGTGGCTACTAAAACACTGATAATCGCTACTGAAACCCTCTCAAAATGGCTACTAAAATACTCTTATAATTGTCATGGTGAGGCTCTCATAATGGCTCCTGAAATGCTCTCATAAATGCTACTGAAACACTGTTATAATTGCTCCCCATTGCTCTCATAGTTGCCAAGGTGAAGCTCTCATAATGGTTACTGAAACGCTACACATGGTAGATGGTGACAATTACGGCTGCCAGGACACGATCTGCGGTCTCTGGGGGACACAACATTGAGAAAATGAAACGCCACACACCGGCGCACCGACCGCCACACACGTGACGCACCATAACAACAGGACGGCCGTGGTTAGGAAAAGAACAACAGGGAAAGGCGGCTGCCGGGACACGATCCAGTCTCTGGGGATGCAACAACGGGGAAATGAAACGCCACATGCCGGCGACCACTGCCATGACACTGGGATGCTCTGGGGACGGGTTTCTGTCCACAAACCAATAGATTAAATAACGTCACCATTTCACGAACTGCCGTGAGAATGGGCTGAATCTCCAACTCCACTTGTAGAAATGCAGCCCCAAACTTGTAAGAAACCTCCACCATGCTTCACTGTTGCCTGCGGACATTCATTATTGTAGCGCTCTCCAGCCCTTTGGCGAACATTTGACCCTCTTCTACAGCCAAATATTTCAAATTTGGACTCATCAGTCCAGAGCATCTGCTGCCATTTTTCTGCACCCCAGGTCCCATGATTTCATGCATTGTTGAGTTGTTTGGGCTTGTTTCCATGTCGGAGGTCTGGCTTTTTGGCTGAACTCTTCCATGAAGACCACATCTGGCCAGACCTCCCCAGACTGTAGATGGGTGTACCTGGTCCTTCTGGTTTCTGCCAGTTCTGAGCTGATGTCACTGCTTGACATCTTCTGATTTTGAAGGGAAATAAGCTTGATGTGTTTCTTATCTGCTGCATTAAGTTTCCTTGGCCGACCACTGCGTCTACGATCCTCAACGTTGCCCAACTTTTTGCAGGTGTGCCTATAAGAATTAACACCGGTTTGAAGGCAAAGGGTGGTAACACCAACGATTGATGTGATTTTGATTTTTCTTTTGTTTGCTCACTTTGCATTTTTTAATTTAATAAAAATAAATAATCATTATTTATATTTAGGAAAGCATTCTTAGTTTACAGCATTTTTTCACACCTGCCCAAGACTGAGTATGGCGAGTGTTTCCAAATGTCTCAGGAGCTCGGAAATGCCAGAGTAGTGTGAATGTGAGGCGTGAATTTTGTTAAAGACACTTGTTTTTAAAGCAAAATGTAGTTGTGTAAATGTAGCCTAAAATACTTGTCAATCAATGTAAGAGCAGGTTCCAAAGCTACAGCTTGAATATTGGTAGTTGTGCAAACCCTGTATTTATATTTGGATTTTAATTAGTGCTTTTAAGTGGCGGGACCTAAACGCATCAGAAAGAGCAATTAACCCAAATGTCTTTCAATTACATCAAATTACATTGTTGACGTCTTACAGTGGAGGTTTTACAAAAATGTCAAAGCTTTGGACTTGCAAGTCTGCACGGTCTGCAACCTGCACACCGCATTTCAGTTTTCCATTTTCATTTGAAGTATGCAACTCTGCAGTGACCTCAGTCCGTCGAGGCACGGAGGCACAATGCGGGAGGAAGTCCAGCGAACTCCTGCTGGGCTGGGACATTAACCATGGGAGCACACAAGCCATGAAATGTATGCCTCTTTAGAGACAGCTCTTTATTCGCCTTTAACAGGGCTGTAAAGTGCCTTTCTGTGCCCTGATCAGGAGACCACAGGCACAGTGACACCAGCTGCATCCCACACACTGACTCTCACCTTCCAGCGTGCGTCCACTCTGCTGGACGAAAGGGGATACAGGAAGTGGACATAAATTCAACATTGGGGTCAAGGTAGTCTTGCGTTGCCAGACCTTCCTCCACAGCACTGCGAAAAAGGGTCTGGCTAGTCCAAACAGCACTCTGAGATGGGGAAAAACAAGCTTTGGTTTATTGGCGTTTCTTTAACTCAATAATCAAAAGCAAAAGTCCTCATAAATGCTTATTATTTTAAATCATTAAAATGCCAAAACAAAGAAGGCAAAAGGTGACCGACGTCCCGCAGAATGAGAGACATCCGGTGGAGTTTCCGGCATCACTTGAACAATCCTGGAGTGAAACCTGGTCGACACGGACTAGGGTCGAGGGGACTTGTGTCCAGCAATCCTAATTTGAAACAGGAGCCTTTTCAGACAGCTCTATCTGGCTCCTACTTGTACTGTCTTTCCAGCTGTCCCCAGGGTGCAGGATTTATGGAGCGGAGAGAGGAGCGCAGCCTGTGGGATGGAGCAGATTGTTCACGGATCTAGCTTGTCTCTCTGGCATGAGGGGGAGAAAACAGAGGAGACGGACGGGCAGAGCTGAGTGAGGTTGCATGAAATACAGCAGAAAAAAAAAATTATGAAGACATCAGTGTCTCCTCTTCACATGTGCACAAAATTTCCCCCATAGCCCATCCTGTTCGGGGGGGAAGTCACTCCTCTGGACCCAAAATATGTGTGATTAGACAGCGGTTATCAATGTGATGTTATTGGAGAGACAAAACATGCATCCATACAGCTACAAAACAAACACTCAGAGAAACAAAAAATAGCTTGACATGCACAGAATATCAGCACAAAGCCACACACAACATGCACACACACTGTTTACTCTTGGTGCATTTTCCTGCCGCTCCACAGCCACTATCTGGTGATATTCTGTAGTGATTGTGTGCCTGGGCCCTGCTGGGGGCTGGAACTGAGCCTGCATCTCTGAAAAAAGCGGAAGAGAGATAGGTGGTATCTTCTGCATGGTGTGTTTGACCAGTAAGACGCACAAACAAAAAGTGATACTTCCCCAGAGATGAGGGCACTGTCTGTGTCGGGAGAGACAGCCAATGAGGGCAGTGGACGCTCTTTCACACCCTGACATCCTATCCTTTGCCTCAATTCTCCAATGTCTCCAATGCATCAAGTCCCTGGAAAAAAAAAAGAGCATGATGGCATGGAGAAACATCCTCCTGAGGGTCGCACCATACAACTTCAGGCATCCATACAGATACCAAAGAGCTCTGTTTGTGGATTATTTTAGCACCTGCGGGAATGACAATAACTTCCGAAGGCTGCAATGAGATAAGTTTAAACATCCAAACATGTTAGGCATGCACTCTCCTCAAGGTTAACAAATGTGCTCTACCATAGCTGTGTTAAAGAATGTCTGCTGAAAGCTTCACAGCGCTGACATGATGGATGGGGTCCTTATGACAATGCCAGCTGGTAGATGTTTGTGTACATGCATACTGACATATATATACAGTGTGTGTGTGTATATATATATATATATATATATATATATATATATATATATATATATATGTGTGTCTTTGTAAACAAATCTGTCTGTATATATATGTTGTGTCGTTCTGTGTGCATATGTTGTGTCGTTCTGTATGCATAGGTCTGGTTATTAGAGACAGTGTGTGTGTGTGTGTGGGTTTGTGTGCATACATGCATGTGTGTGGGTGTGTGCATGAATGCGTGTGTGTGTTTGCGTGTGTGTGTGTGTTTGCATGTGCAGGTGCAGGTGGGTGTGCGTGTGTGAGACGTTTCCTTGATAAGCGGGACAAAAACGGGACGGTTGAGTTTAGGAAATCAATAACAGGACACGGGACAAGAAGAACAGTCCCAGTTGGGTAAGTAACAGGACACCAGGGACACGATCCCTGGTCTCCTGTGTGTAAGTCCTGTGTTTGACCCAGCCACCACCCCAACCAACTTCCCTATGTGGATTTTTGGGCTTTCATACTACTTGCAACCGTTCTAATGCTACGTCATGTTCTCATTGACTTTACATTGGCATTATAATGTGGTGTTATAGAACAGTTCTTGATAATTTGACGCAAATCTGCGAGACCAGGCTACACGTACACGTAAAAGCTGATTGTACATTTTGAGCAGCGAACAAAACCTCTCTCAATGTAGGCAACACATCAGCATGGGAGTAGCTTATTATTTAAAGAGAGCCTTCTCTTCTGAGTATTTATAGCATGTGAAAGGGTTGAGCACTGGCTTCTACTACTTTTTAAATGGCTTTGAAATGGGATGTCAATACCAGCAACATTTAACCTCATAGTAAGCCTTTTGTTTTTCATCTAATGTGCGGGGGGCGCAAAAAAACTCAACGGCTTCATATACTTCATATTATAGTCTCCACTTTTATTTCCCCCTAACTTACCCGCTCTGAATGAAGTCCCACTCAGATCATGTATTTGTCCTGAATACTACTGAAAAGCAAGAGCACCACATGCACAACAAAACAAGAGAGCTCAGTGAAAAGTCAGTAGAGAAGTTACTTAGCAGAGAAGAAAAAACATGGTAAATGTGGAACTCAGGCTGTGTGTGTGTGTGTGTGTGTCTGTGTAGGTTATATGACCAGACGGTGCGAGTGAAAGAGAGTGTGGTGACCTGTAACAGCTCCATGATTCCAGTCTGGGGCTTTAAAATCCACACGCCGGAGTCCTGGATTGAACCCACCACAGACCTCACTTCAGAACAGACAAGGCAGCCCCAATGGGAAACCGATTGTTTATTTAACTACTGTTTTATGGAATACTCAGTGACAGGAAGTCCTTAAAACAGCAGCAGTTACTATTTATATAGTCCCCTTTTTTCGGAGTGAACACGCTCGCTGGCTCGCCCCTCCTCCCTCCCGCAGACACCCTGCCGTTGAGGAATGCACCCGTTAACAAGCTGGTGGCCATCTTGGAAGCTTGCCTCTCACTTCCTGTTTCCATGGCTACACTCCACTGCTACGGGAGATGATAAGCACTAGCGGTCTCAGGTCCTAATCCTCTTCATCTAGCTCATTTTCTACATCACTTCATGCCATTCAAGAATAAGCTGGAAAAGCCAGTTAACGCAACAAGCGTCACATTTTTTACGCACGTAATCCCTGGATTCGAAGCAGATATAAACTACAGAAAAAGTGATGTGGATGCATTTTGTTTTCTCTTTCTTTAAGTCAAATAGCCTGAAAATGTTCAGTCCAAAACTGGATTATTGTTACTATTTTTAAACATTTTATTTAATTGTATTTTTTAAATTTATTTTTGTATCATGCAGCAAAGTTGCAAACCTGTGAACGATGAGTCTAAGAATAAACCTCTACATATGGGTGCGCAATCTACCAGGTGAGCTACCCAGGCGCCCCGCTTGTTTAAATTGGCTGCAGAGGCAGAGGCAGACAACCAATAATCCTTTTTTCAATTAATAAAGGCAGTGTAACAATAGTGACATACAAGGCAAATTACACATACATAAAAACATGCATAGACAGTGACAGACAGTAAAGACAATAACATCTAGCATACAGCAGTTATAATGAAGTGGTAAAAGGCAGAGAGAATGGTGGGTGTATGTGTATGTCGTGTCTAAGTGTGTTAATGTTGGGTTGTTCAAATGTAAGAAAGGTGTGTTTAAAGATATTGCGCAGGTTGACAAATGTGGTGGAGACAATAAAAGGGATGAAGAGAGAAAAACGACAAACTAAGAAGCATAGAATTCGTGAAATTGGGAGAAAATACCCAGACCAGCTTGGGTCTGGTATACAAGTGTGGGTGTGAGTGTGTGTGTGTGTGTGTGCTTGTGTGCAGCTATGGGGCAGCTGTATTCTGATCTTCTCCTCCTGCGCTGCACCATAAATCAAAAGGTCGCCATGAGCCTGTGGGACCAGAGGAAACATCAGCGTTAAACAGGAATGATATTTCACTTCAGCCTCTTCCTGCTCCACTACTCCCCAGACACCCACTACAAGCGCACCTCCCAAAAGTGTTACCGTGACAGCTTCATGTCAGTACCGATTCGGATGTTGGGGATGAGACCGGAACAACACGTCAGTACGATTTAAAAAATCCATTATTAATCTCAGCTCGGTGGAGGACATACAGTGCATAGCAGAACATCTTTCATGGCTTCACATCCTGAGTACTGTGCCAAAACATTGACTGGTAGTAGATGTTGGTACATTATTACTTAAGAAATAATGTATTTTAATACATGCACAACATACATGCCTGAAGGGGTCCTTCATATTTTCACATTGCGACAGCTACAGCTCAGAAACACACTAAAAACTCCTACTTAATGTAAAATGTATTGCAGTTCATCTTTGTATAGCAATCATTAATTATACATATCCATGTATTTATACCATTTAGCTTTGGATCCACCCAGCTGGAATGTGTGAGAAAATTTCCCCAAATACCATGTTATCATGTACTTTCCCCCCTGACAGATCCGTCTGTGGTTTAAAACCCATTTGTCCATCTAACAATCTTAGGATCATCAAATCAGAGCTAACTTTTTACTTTCTTCAATCTTCTTTATCACTATATACACATATCACATATGCTATACACATAATTCCATGCATTGAACATGCGTTTTGGCCTCTTCTGAGCTTCTCACGATGTGTAAACCTTGTTTCTGTCGTTTCATTCATTAACCCTTGTGTTGTCTTCCCGTCAACCATGGAAATAGCAACATTTTGGTGACTTATTTTCAACATTATTGCTTTTTCCAACATTTCTATCACTTTTTTCAATGTTATGGGTGCTTTTTTTGATTATGTTTTTTTCAAAGTTTTTTGATGTTTTTGATGTAGACATTTTCAACGCTTATTATATTGTGACCATTTTTTTTTTTTTTACTGAACATTTGTCAAATTCGACCCGAGGACAACATGAGGGTTACATACGACCAATAGATCTAAAGGCAAAAGAAAACGCAATTATTATTATTTTCGTGCTTTGTTACTTAGAAATAACAGCAAAAACGTTGTGTTCAACTCACTAAAGTTTGACTTTGTTTGGTTCCATCCCCGTAGGCAAGGCAGTTGCTGTGTGTATGGGAAGGAACATGTATGGTAGAGCTGTGGACAACTCAGGCAAGTCAGACAGTCACAAGACAGCGACAGTGTAAAAAACTGAGTTTAGACAGTTTTATGCCCCGTAGCAGTTCTCACAGAGGCACCATATCAGACGGGGGAAAGCTTTACAGATGCTCCAAGGATGTGCCGGGTCAGTGCAGTGTCAGGAGGAGACACTCAGGATTGTTCTACATGGTAAAGCCCACGGAGACGTGTGAATAAGTGAGATGTTACAGACTGATGAAATTCCCAGAGAGCCTACGATGGATAATGTGATCCCAGCACAGTGATGCACAAACCAGATGGAGAGAGGTGCCTTCGCGTTTCTCCTTCTCTCTTTTTACAACACATCCACACACACACATACATACACACACACACACCCACACACACACACACACACACACACACATACAATACCCAAACCTACATACAGAAAGACACAAACTCACACACTCTCTCACACACACACACACATACAATACACGGACTTACATATAGAAAGACACACAAACTCCCAAATACACACACATACATACAGACCTACATTCAGAAAGACACAAAATCACACACACTTGCATGCACGCATGCATGCATGCACACACGCGCACACACACACGTACGCATACACACACACACACACACACACACACACACACACACACACACACACATTGCCCGGGCCTATATACAGAAAGACAAAAAGCATACACACACACAAACACACACACTGTGTTTCAAACACACACAAAACACACAAGACCCGGACCTACATACAGAAAAACGTATACCCACACACTGTCTCTCACACATGCACGCACGCACACACACACATACACACTTATTGCACACACCTGTCTAAGTCATGGGATATACAACTCTCAGAGGGGAAATCCATTTAGTCTGTGTTGTAAAATATTGTGATTTTTCACACTCTTGTATGTATTTCTTCGCCTGCACAATGTTTCCTTTGACTTAAAACAACTTCTAAAATGTTGCAAATAAATGTTCTTGTCTCAGTTCCTTAGAAAAAACTTGCAACTGTCCGACTCCATGCCTAAGCACTTACTGTAAAAACATACAAGCAACTAGTGTTTATTTATGGCGGTTTACACTCTAAATTAGACATCTGCTTTCATGTAATTCCATAAAATTGGGCCTAATATCTGACAATCACAACGAGCAATAATTAATCTTTGTTGCAGATTTCATCCTGCTGATGAATCCACAAATCCTGACTGGCTCAAACAGAGGGGATGGTACTCCTGCTATCTGAAAGTGTCTTTTAATAGCCCTGGGAGCCAGGCGTCCCTCAGGCCCCTGCTGACAGAGTCAACACAACGCAGGGCCGCTTTGCAGGTCATAAACACTCTGTTGACAGTGGTCGGAGGCTTATTATCCTCAGAGCAAAGGACAGCAAGCTGGAGGGACCAACTCCAAACAACCCCAGCCTGCGGATTCAGACAAAGGCCTTGTTAGCAGGTCTCCTGCCATTTCCCTGTCCTTTAGGCTAAATCAGGATGTCACACAATGAAATTCAGTATTTCTCTACATTCAAGTTAAAGTTATAATCATTTTACTGACAGAGAAGATGATAACAATCCAGAGGTATCTTCTAACATCCATGGCTCAGGTCAGCCCAGCCTTCACATGTCCCATTTCCCTCAGAAAAGGTCCGCATGTCGCGTTATTCATCCAGGCAACATTTCCATTTTCTTTTTGTTTTTCAGTTTTGAAAGAAATGACGGATATTTTCTGTTGCAATTGCAAAAGAATTAAGAACTGTGCAATGTTTATGCTTTTGTTGCACCTTTGATGTGTGTTGTTGCTGTTCTTTGGATGTATTGCGAGCATAAATGTTATGGATGTATGTATTCCAGCTTTTGTAACATGCTTATGAAATAATAGATCCCAGGTAGAGTAGCTTCTGTTTAAGAGAGACAGGCGCTAATGGGGATTTTAGTAAACACCCCATACCTGAGTTAGTATTGTATCTACTCCCCTGCGGTGTTCTATTTAAACTAATGTCAACCCTCATTTTGCCCTTGGGTCAAATCTGAAACCCTTTTTAAAGATTGTTACCGTGTGTGTCTGTGATTATCCACTCAACATTTGGTTCTCTGACAGTTTTCTGCTTTTTCAACTAAAGAAGTAGATCTCAACATCATCAACAAGTGCTTGTGTATCTGCTGCATGCGTAATCTATTGATATTTGATATCAGGGCTGATATGACTAAGGAAACAGCCTTCCTATCAGTTAAATGTGGGCCAGAGGTCACTGCTGCATTGTGCGCCCACTGCTTCTGCAGCTTCTGCTCTCAATGAGCAGCTTCACTGAAGCAGCAGTGGCTCAGCAGTGTGGAGCTGGCAGCTCGGCACAGAGAAGTGAGCACATACCCCAGGGGGCCAGAGACAGCCGAACCCTCGGTGGATGAGAAGTGTCTGTGCTGTCAGCTTTGGTTCCCAGCGTGGCCTCTCCTCCTCGGTCGGCCCTCCCGCCCCCGCCGAGCCCCTCCCTGGCCCTTTGTGTGTGGACTCTGCTCCCTGTGGACTAGCCGCTCTCTGGCCTTTCACATGCGACTGTGTCCAATCACCCGGCTCACCCCCCTCTGAACCCAGAGCCTCTGTCTCCATCTCCGGCCAGCCCCTGACCCTGAGAGAGAGGGGGAGAGAGACTTAAAGAAAGAGAGAGGGAGAGAGAAGGGGTAGAAAAATTGCTATTACCGGTTTGATGAAAAAATGGCTGCAACCAATGATTATTTTCATAGTTGATTCATCTGTCGATAATGTTCTCACTTAATCAATGAGTTGTTTGGTGTCTAAAACGTCAGAAAAATCTATCGTCCATTTGACGTCCTCAAATGTCTTGTTTTGTCCACAACTCAGTTTCCTATCAGAGAGGATAGAAGAAACTAGAACATCTTCACTTTTAAGAAGCTGGAGACCAAAAAATGACTCAAACCGATTAATCGATTGTCAAAGTAATTGCTGATTAATTTAATAGCTGACAACTAATCAGCTAATCGATTCAGTTCGGCAGGTCTAGAAGAAATCAATCACTTGCATTGAAGATGATGATGGAAAAAGTGGGCTGTACTGTCTGATGAAATACATTATTAAAGACTCCTCTGACCCCAATAAGTCTGTGGTTTAATGAAAAAGTTTGTCTATGAATAAATTAGAAATATAACTAATATTAATACTCATGCTACTAACATTAAAAGTAATCATGAATGCAATGTGAATGAAGTGGTCATAACATCAATAAACAACATCATTAAGTCAGGAGGGATCTTTTATTGGGAAATTACTCATCTACAGGCAATAAGTAATGAGTTTTGACATTAGTAAAATTCTTTATTACAACGTATGAAATTAGTGCTGAGAAGTGACTTGACAGTATGTAGAGAAGAAACACACAATGGCAGAAAACTAGCAAGGACAATATCAGGTCTGTTCAACTGTGAAAACAGAGTTGAATCATTATGATATTAAAATGTTTTGCAAGAGTTGAAGCATCAATCCTTCATCCGTCCTGTCTCCACCTTCTCCTCCGTCTTGTTTCCCCTCTAATCCTGTGTCAGAGCTTTTGCTGGTTCGTTGGTAGTGGCGTTGGCGTTGGCGTTGGCGTTGGCCCCTGAGCGCCTGATAGGTCCTCACTGGGCCGACCTAGACACTGGGAGGATTGGACCGCACTTTCCAAAGCAGTCAGCTGTCAGATGGTGAGCTGCACCTGCTGTCTGATGCGGGGTGGGCCCGCCCGCTGCCACAGCCGCCGCTGCTGCTGCCCAGCCAACGCTGGAGCACATAATTACTGCCTCAATGACGATCATGCTGTTTACTCATGCCCATACGCACAACAGATGCTTATTTTACACCACCTAGCGATGAGGAAAGACCTGCAGCCAACCAACATTCAGCCCATCCAACCAACAGGTCTGATGCCAGAAATGACCCGTAGCTATTAGCTGTTCAAACATCCCACCTCCATCCAACATCCCTCAATTCAATGGGCCCAGTGAGAGCTGGTTCAATCTACAAAGCACAGTGTATTCCACTCAAAAAAATGAGAAGTGCCTTTGTGGCTTTGAGGCAGTTTGGGCTGTAGATGGAACCAAACAGAGAGGTAGATTTCCTCAGATTTAGGTATACACAATGTAAACTTGTGTGGAAATTAATTAATTAATTAAGTTAATTCTGGTCTTATAACAAAAGTCTTCTAGCAAACAGACTAGTGCAGTGTGAGAACAAAGATCCACCTTGCCAGACATTGCCATGCATGCAAGTAGTGGATAGTATCATCTAAAGTCAATTTAATACAAATGTTACCATATATTCTGTATGCACATTCTGCGCTCAACCCATTCGGCCTTGAATGGGTTTAGCAACAGTTATTTTGTATGCATACATTTGTTTTCTGTATTTATTGTCACCAAGGGAAATTCCACGTGTGTACTTATTGTGGCAATAAACGTTTTTTTTTCCGATGGTCATCTTTAGTGTAAATGTTTTACACAGAATGTTAAGGACACACATCCCTTTCTCTGTTAAGATGGGTTGTAGGTTTTCTTATGATGATCCCCTGCCTGCATTAGACGATCACAGCTTATTGTAGATGACAAATAAAACCTTCTATTTTATCCCATCCCTGCAATCTTTAGTAATTGATAACTTACTGTGCGGGTGAAACTATTTCTTCATAGATTTCAACTAATTTACAACAAATCTATTGATTTTATCTTGTCATTTTATTTTGGGTTACTTTTCACTGATGCAATATGGGGTTTTTAGATTTTTATTATGTCATTTATAACGTCAGTCTCTCTTGGTTAACAAATAAGTATGCACTCCTACATGTTATCCCAATAAAATTCCAACGTAAAAGAAAATGTATATTTCCTCATTTTTGTGATGTAGCCTAGACGTGCATCATCACGTTAAACAAAGGGAATGATGTGTTCAGGTGGATTAACCTTCACGGGATAATAAATCACACAGGTAGGTGCGCAGAGGTGGAAGGAGGACTTTTAGTTCATTATTTTTTCTAGTTCGATTGTAAAACTTGATAATGCACAGTCTATGTGGGTAACACCCCCTCTTCTCTCTCTCTCCCTCCCTCCCCTCTCCAGGAGCCGTATTGAGCTGTGGGGCTGGGACATTCCTGGTTTGACGACCAGCTTCGCCGCTGCCATATTTTGCTGAGCAATTCGACACTGGCTTCAAAGATGCGTGTGTGGAAGAGGCAGCGGTAGAGAGACGGAGACCGAGACCTGGGGGAGACGTTACAATAACGGGTACACAGACAGAGACAGTGAGATAGTGTCGGGACGTAACGCTTTTATCCAACACGAGGACTTCAAACTTCTCAGGAGAAAAGTCTTCACTACCTCAACTCGAGTTCAGACCAGGGGGAGTTGTCGCACCTTGGCCCCGAAGCCTGCGCTGCACTGCGGGTCTACCAAACTCTCTTTCACCCCCTCCACCTCCGGCTGTTTTAATGTTCCCCCCGTCGTCTCGCACTTTGAGCCCGTGTCTAATGGAGGGCCCCGTACGGATTTGCCTCCAGAAGAATGCGTTTTGCTGCTAATTCGCCCGACGGCTCGCAGCGTTTGCCCTCCTGCACGAGAGGTAAGGACGGGACGGAGGGGAGGTAGACAGGGCAGGGGAGTCCCCGGAAAGGCTGGCTGGGCGCTGGGAGCGGTTTGGGGGAGGCTTCGGTGTAGCATACGCACTGGGCTAGCTGGACTATTCTGGTAATAACAATAGAAAAAGTGACCTTCAAAGAACCAGAAAGCTCCACAGTGCCAGTTTAATCTGTTTCCCAAACATGACCGTGTTTTCTTAACTTTGTACTATGGGTAACCCAAAGTAGAGAGCCGTGGCACGGAGACCCAGCAGGCTACGTGCTCCGTCTGTGTGGCAGTCTGGTGTACGGGGGCGCCCGTGTGCGAACATTACTACTCTGTTCATGAATTAACTAACTCCACAGAACTTCACATTATAGAGTATATCTACAGTTGCATGTAGCCTACCTACATAGGGTGCTCTGACTCCAAATAAGGACTTTCATATTTGTTACATTTGCTCGTTAACGTCCAGTTCCATTGACAACATTGACAATGATAATTGAAAATGTGATTTCTCTAGATGAGTTTGGAACAGATTATTATCTGCACACAGAAAAAGACTGAGCAGCATGTAAAACCATGCTTTGTATTTTGGCTACAATCACCCCATATCTTTTGAATTCTCCTTATTATTCAGCAGTTATCTGTAGGTAGGCCTATACATTCCGGCACAGCTCAGGGCACTGTGTTGTCTCAGAGGTGGATGTAACACAAGCAAAGGCATACACATTTGCTTGGTAAACAGACCTGGAAGGCAGGGACACTTCCAGTTGAAAACAGATGTGGCTGCATTTCTGCTTTGAAATATGAAATCTATTTTTCTTTTCCTTTTTTAGAAATGACAGCCCTTCATTGACACATTGGTGTCACATAGTCCTAAAAGGGTAAAATGGACAGGGTCGATGTGAAGCATTGCTCTGTTCTAAAGTTATACTTTTTTTTATTACAGATCCGCTTTAGGAGCCAACTTTTTGCCACATTGACCACTATGGCGGCTTTGACTAATGTGTAGTGTTTTTCTCTCTCTTCAAAGAAAGAGAGCCTAAATTGTTGTAGGTACATCCCCTGAGGATATCATAAATGTCTGTTTGGTAAATCCATGTTGGTATTGCTGTACAAATGTGGCAAGTGCACAAATCAGTGCAAAGCAAAGCAAGTGAAACCTACCTGGCTGCTTGCATGAAGGTGTCACTGTTTACTGATTGGGAATGTGATTTATTGCTGACTTTTGATCGGGGATTAGTTGAGGTATACAAATGATAAAAACACCAGAGGCACAGTAAAAATGCAGATGTGTTTGTAGTCTGATCAACATCCTCAAACAGCTTATGCCTTGTTCCTATTGGCTCAATTTCTTTCTTTTTTTAATTCAGGCTCACTCTTTTTTTTTTTCTTCTTCAATGTTGGAAGAATTCCAAAAACAAGAAGAGAAAAAAAAATTAGATGTGTCAAATAATGCCCTGACTAACAGCTCAGGACTGAGTGTGCAAGTGTGCGCATGAGCTTATTCTACTCCGGCCTCGCTGTGTTGTGATCCGCACCGCTGCACCTCAGGAACTTTTAAAGGATAACAACTCTACAAGTTAGAGTTTCTGAGTCACAGACAGACCTATTTTTCATTTAAACATTAATTTACATTGCTAAAAAAATATTCTATATCAAATGAGCAAACTTAGTTTTGTATTGTGTTGCTATTATTATATAAGTAGACTACATCATACACTATGCATGGAGATTTAAAGAGGCATCATAATTCTGAGTTAAGACTTTGGTGTAAAGTCTTTCAGAGCACAAAAAAAACAAATTATGGAGTAAAAATGACAGTAACGTTGTGACAATGAGACAAGTTCCTCCCTTATTTCGTGCCCCCGAGTCATTTCCGCTGTATGCAGTTCACTATCATCGAAGCTCTGGGGGCTTTTGTTACATAGGGGTAACTCTCAGGAAAACCCAACACTTAAAAGTTTTCGAGAACAAAGTCTTGAATCCCTCTCGAATGCATGACATCCAGTCAGTGGGACACACATGGCTGCGCTCAGATAAAACACTTTCAAGTTCAAACAGTTGCTCGTGCATTGTTGCGTCGGTTGGGGGAACAAGAAGACACTTCCGATGCCTTTTGAAATCCTTTCAGTGCTCCCCAATATTGGGTGAGCTTTTGACAGAGGCACAGAGAGATTTGCTCTTTGTGCTAGGGCTCGGACGCTGACCGCGTTTCACTTTCCATCCCTCCTCAGATTTTGATACTGGGTCCGTTCCAGGAGTTTTTTTTTCCCTAATGTGTTAATTTATTTTATTTTGTGTGACCATTTTCTTTCAACCTGCCACGTTGTAACTCAATTCCCTTCATGATTCACCACATTTAAATATCTTTCCCCCTCGCTCTAACTACCACAACATTGGCTTCATTACATTCTGGTTAGTCTGTGTCTTTGTTGCTAGAAATATTTAAACATGGCCTTTTTTTCATAGAAAATATAACAAAATAGACCCATTAAATCCAAAGCTAAAAGACCAATAGCTGAACAAGCTGAACATAAAGACCTGTAGACTAATTTTAGTTTGTTGGTATTGTGTGGGATTTTCCCCACAGTGACTATTTGTAATGTCATTGAATCACACACTGACCGAGCCCCAGAGTCCTGTTTTTATTTTCCTTTTTTTGTGTGTGACTCGCAGGGAAATTAATAAACCATTAGCGGTCCGGCTCTTATCAGACCGAGCTGAACAAAGCACAGCTCTGCCATTAAGCCAACCCCAAATAATGTTAGAGCCATTAGGCTGCTCGCTAATGATAAACACATGTTGCTGTAGGAGAACTATGTTAAGTGGGCAATTTGAATGGTGGCATGTGTAATGATACCAGCCGCTGCTCTCATAATGGCTCTTTTGATTTTTTTTTTTCTGATCACACAACCGCATATGCGCTCCAACAATGACAAATTATTGTTGAATAGTAGCAGTTAAGGTAAGAGTTGGATTTCCATAGTAGCGATCATGATTCATTAAAGTTTACCTTTTTAAGGAATTATGATCGTTACTATGGAAATTAATGAAAGGTAAACCCAAGAAGTCTGGCCATATATGAGTGAAAGGAATTTTTTTTTTTCCTGTGTTTTGATATTACAATAAAGACACTTGTGTTAGTACTGGTATGATTATTCAATCAGTTGCAAACTACTTTGGATACTTTGGGCTTTACTCTCTCCGAGTTTATAGGACAAACAAAAATCTATAAATAGAAAAACAATAGTCATGTTCCAAAAAGTCAAAAAAAGGTAGCACATCTCAGGTTCCCAGGCTTAGAAGGACAAAATACTAAACCAATAGTCTTATACCAAAATAATAGTCGTCAGATGAGAAACATTGTTAGTTGCAGCGATGCTTCCAGCTGTTGATGTGATGCTAAAGTGGATGAATGTCTATGTGGTGGGAGAGGGAGTGTCCAAATGAGTGACTATATAGGTATATTTTGGGCACCTCCTTCTCATTTTCCAAGCCGTACATACTGCAATCCTCAGCCCTGGCCCTAAAGTGAATAAAAAAAAAACTAAATTGCAACGTGGTTTGGTTGTTTATTTGGTTTTAACGCTGTGATCTGTCATTTTTATTGCTCCAAAGGACCTCTGACTGTAAAAAAATTTCGGAGAGCCATAAAGCAAGAGAGAAAATCCAAATTTCTGAGCAGCCACCTTATTTTTCATCGTCATCACAATATTTTGACAGCTGTAATTGAGCCTTACTCGTTTACTAAATCTCCGATGGCTAATCCATTTCAGCTTCTTAGTACAATGAAGCAGAATTTCGTGGACTGTTGTATGGTTACGTTTGACCCGCCAAGTAACCATTCCCAAACGAAAAACCTGGCTTGTTTTGAATGCTTGACACACAGCCCTCCTTTTTACTCTCATTGCTCAGGGATTAAGTCATATACTGCTGCCTTTTTTCACCATTTGATAATGCTGGCCTTTACTCTGTGAGCTTCAGCTCCCATTCGTCAAGGACAGAGCCATAGCCCAGGCCCCATTAGATGGACAGAAGAGAGTTTTGGGCAGGATGCCAAAGAGCCCCCATGTTCAAGGAGCTGGGGGGGTGCTGAATGACAACACCCAGCAGCCATGAGCAGGAGGTCGATGGGAAAGATGGGTAGGTTCAGAGAGAGAGAAAGAGAGATTGAGTAGTTGTGACTGCTGGTTTGGTGATTGCACCCTGCAGCTGCAGTGCTAAAAAAAAAAAACGACTTTCCACCCTCCGTTTGCCTCCCTAAATTTATTCTAGGGACACGCTGTAGGTGGAGTTGGATAAATTGAAGCTGTGTTGAAGAAGCTGTGAAGGCAAACGCGGTAGCTGGAGGTGTCACCCGTGTTTGTGTGAAGCTGTCATTAGTAGCCCTTCTTATCTTCTCGGAGTTCACACCGTCATTATTTTAACTACATGTGTCTCTCAGTGGGACCCACCCCCCCTCCCTCCCCATTTCTTCCATGTCTCCCCCTACTCTGACAGATGATCCAAACAGCCCGGCGTGGACTCGCTTCACTATGCAAGCATGTTTCTCCAGCAGGTTACAGATAGGCTGCACGCTTCCTCCGGCACAACTCCTTCTGAAATGTCAAAGGTGAGCCGACTGTAGCCCGGTGTAAACACCAGCTTTCAACAGATGGTCGTGTTGGGTTTCTAAAAAATTCAGAACCTTGAAGGACCTGAAACTGGATAATGATTTTCGAGAGATTTGAGAAATGAAATGAGAAACATCGGGGCGTAATTGTTAAGACAAACAAACAGTTTTTGGAGCAGCAGAAACAGATGTTCCAGCCAGCCACCGAAATGCAGCGAGACAAAGCCATATAGGCTGCAGAGATGCAGGGCAAGGAGCTCTGCTTCATCTCTGTAGATGGTTTTCTGTAATGCGCTGGAAATACAGGCATATATATATATATATTTACATACTGTACATGTATATACTGTACATATATGTTCTCAATATGACAAGAGAATGTAACCCAATACCACACAGGACGCTTTGTGGAAAAATGGTTATTGTCCAGATGGGGTACAGTTAATAAAAATACCTCAGCAGCCGTTTGTGTGACACAGAAGGACACTTTGATAGAGACCATGATTTTACTGAAGGAAAAAAAAAGTGGTGTACTGTAGAATCACATCTCATACGTAGCTGGCTACACCTCTTTGTCGGTCCTGAGCCGTTTGAAGCACCCCGCCATTTTTTGGTTTTGCCTGACGGATTGCAGCTTACTTTTTTGTAGATAGCCTTTTTATCATGTGCTCAAAATCATCGGGAGGGAGGGAGTGCTTTATGGCTTGTGTAGCTGTAGTGTATGTATGTGACTTTAACATGAAGCATGACCACCACGTGCATGAGAGAGAGCAAAAAGTACCCTACAAGGGTGTGACGTGGCATTTTTTACACAATACTCGCCACTGGCCAAAAACAATTTTTCTCATAATTTCCAAGCAAACATATGATGATATGTCTGCGGCCTTGTCTGGTGTAGTGTTCTTAATGATTCCTCAGCTCTAGGGAAGATTTAAGGGAGTGAACTTCTGAACCGGACCTTTGCTGACGGCTCTCCCAGCAAAGAATTTCAGAACTTTTTTTTTTTTTTTTGCATCCTCAACGTCTTCCTGTTTGCAAGATTCATGTCTTTTCCCCTTCCTGTAAACTGACCCCACTAAATATGCCTGACTTAGTCTGTCGCCCCAGCGTGGGCTCCGAAGAGTTAGTCTTTTCTTCTCGAAGCTGTGAGCGACCACAGCTTTCTATTTCAAATGTTGAACCAATAAGTCACATCTGACATGGGTTTTCTGCGAACCAGAATATGTGTGCTGTTGAAAAGCCAGTGCAAGGATCAGCAAGACTATATTAAGGCAAAACTAGTGGCTGGCACTCCCCTCCAGCTGACAAACAGGCTACTTGTTTGAAGGGCTGTTTTTGTCCCAGATCAGAGTGTGAGGCAGTGTGGGTACTGCTGTTGCCTGCCTCTGGGCCTGTGGTTAGGGGTGCCATTTTGGGCCTTCCCTTCTCCAAGATGTAGCCCCTTAGGGAGCAATGGAACCCCCTCATTTATAAAAGATATTCAAAGTGAGCGGAGAAATCTAAGCCAGAAGGGTAAAACCTATAGTTGGTCCAGCCGTCTGCATTGTTCTGGGCAGATTGTAGCAGATCCTCAGCATGCTGCAGGATGCATTGTGATGAATGAAAACGCATCTCGGGTTTGACTGACTTTAATCAAGTCAAATAAATCACTGTCGTTGCTTTGTGGTACTTTTAGACAGTAGCAAACACACACAGAGACCTACCGAGAGAATGCACTGAGTAAGCATACGCCATGGTTTCCGTATTATTGCTATGTTTTGCTGTTGTCATGACTGGGGTTGTGTTTCTCTTGGCTCCATCCGAGTACTACGTCATCTCCCCAAAGCTCTTCTCACCTTAAAAACTCCAGCAAAGATCAGCCCTGGACCTGAAACATGTTGCAGAGTTTTTTTTTTTTCTTCATTTAACCAAGAGCCAGAAGTGGAATCTTAGATTGTGTGTGTTTGTGTGTGTGTGTCGGCGAATCACCACCAAGTTTGTTTTGTGATCACTCGATTGCCGCACAACAAGCGTGGAGTGTTACAAGGCGAGACGGATAAACATTTAGACAAACTAAATAAAGCCTCCACACACTCTGTGCGGGACTGGGTATTTATCTTCGGGTCCTCCAAGGTGTACGTACACGGGTGCTGGTTTGTTTGTGGTCTTGCAAGAGATTTGTGGAGTTGGTGAAGAAGACATTCTATTTTAACACTTGTTTGTTTTTATGGTCTGCCAGCTGGATGTGGAGATCAAGCATCGCTGTCTGCCCCCCCCCCCCCACCTTGGGAACATACGGCCATCGCTCCATTATATTTGCAGTCAATTTATCTTTCTGCAAAATGGAAAAACTTAGTGTGTACTTTCTTTCTCACGCCTCTCAATTGACAAACAAAGACAAGGCAATCCGCCTGAAAGCAACTCTCTTTTTTTTTTTTATACTGACTTTGAACAACCTCTTGTTAGTATCTATTTAGACACCCTGCCATTTTGTTTTGGTTGCACATGTTTGGAATTACATTATCAGATAGATGTTTTGGTTTGAAAGTACTGTTGGGCGGCAGCCAGCGACCTATCAGGAGGAGACTGAACAGAAACTGTTGTCTGCGTCTTTGCCGCTTGTTGCCCTAGAGACGCGGGCAGTGATGGAATCCAGGAGAGTTTGGGAGGGACGAGAGACTGAAGGGAGAAGCGATGCGGGGGGGGGGGGGGGGGGGGGGGGGGGGGGCAGCTGGATCAGATCACTGTATGACCAATAGATCACAGCCCACACAACAGCATTTCAAAACAGAGATAGTGTCTTGACTCCCCCGGCAAAGGTGGACATTTTCAAGGCATTTGGCAAACGTAATCTTTTTTTCCCCTCCCTTGCATCGACGTCTGTTCCCATCATCCCTCTAATCAAGGCTGATATTGAAGAATGTGTGGCCCCCTCTGCTTCAGTGCCACGGCTGCACAATCCCGGCTCGTCTCTCGCCTGGCGTGAAGAATCAGAGTCTTGGCACATGTTGGACATCAGTGTTATAACACACCCTGCGGGAGAGACGGCCCTCTTGTGCATTCCTCCTTTCCATCAGAATTACCTTTTTTCCATCTGAGCAGACGTTCCCCCGTGGGCTGAAAAGCCTGTGAAATCAGCCGGAAGGGCCCGGACTGCCTCGACAATGAGGCAGGGTTGTTAGTTACATGCGCTTTGCAAAAAGGGTCTCGAGGTGGCCTTGTATGGCGGCGATACCCGGGGATCTGTTTCCAGTGTCCGAGGCCGCTATTAAGTTTCGCCCCTGTGGTTAATCCCGCTGTTCAGGTCCTTGGGAAACAACCGCACCTCCCCACCCTCCT
>NC_048409.1:4203536-4205668 GCF_013103735.1 Etheostoma cragini | reverse complement strand
GGGGGGGGGGGGGGGGGGGGGGGGATGTGTGTCCTTGGTAAACAGGGTTTTGTGGGATGTGACTGTCTGATCCCCAGGGGCCTCTCCTTTCATACCCCCTCTCTTCTGATCCCATACCACGGCCGTGTTGTCAGGGCTGAGGCGTCTCTGGGTTCTGGGACCTGCGTGGCCTCGCTGTTACCCTGCACCTCCCGGACTGCTTCTTCTCTGTCCTCCTGCAGTCAGACAAACACACACACACACACACACACACACACACTCACAGACAGCAGTGTCTGAAATACAGACTGTCAATGGAAGGTGTATCTCATTTGTCTTCTGCAGTCCCATTCTGTTTAAGTCATTTATCAAGGGGACTTGCATTAACTTTCTGCAGGATGTCAGGTTCAGACAAGGACACTCATTTTGTATTATGGATTGAATAAACCCTTCGAATGTGATTTTCTCATTGCAAAATGAAAAGGGCCCCTCTTCTGTCCCCTCCTAATTCCCTTATTGGATTCCAGATCATGTCTCTCTTTTTTTTTCTTACTTTCTCTCACCCTTTTTTAGCTCACTCCTATTCTCAAAGTCTGTCCCACTTTTAATAACGTCTCAACAGACGGAGTTAGACCATACCAGAGGCCCAGTCTTTCCACTCATTAGTTTCCTCCATGGCCCAGGGCCGCCTCAGTGGACTCCCCCAGACCAGCAGCCCATAATGGTCCCCTAGAGTCTCTTCTCTCAGGACGCTCTTCCCGAGGTCTTTTGGGCCGAGCTGAATCATCAGTCAGTTTTGGCAGACGTGGAAACGAGCGCAGCCATTATCTGTTCGTCTGTCTCTGAGCCAAATAAGGAGGGCGGAGAACTGAGTCGGGGCTTGGCAACTTTTTACATCCTCGTGAATGTTTCACCTCTTTTTACCCCCATCTACTTTTACTTCTCTCCCAGAGAGCTTTGCTTTCAATTATCTCTCATATGCTTCCCCCCACATTGCCTCTTATCATCTTGTTTTAAATGTATCTCCCATCTCGTGTGTGTGTCTCTCTCCCTCTCTCTATCTATGTCTTTGTGTGTCCATCTCTCTGTCTCTCAAATTCAATTCAAGGGGCTTTATTGCCATGGAAGTTTCAATAACAATGTTACCAAAGCATCAGAAAAAACTCAATATACAGTCTCTGTCTGTCTGTCTATCTGTGTCACTCTCTCTGTCTGTGTCTTTCTCTTTCTCTGTCTCTCTCTCTGTGTGTGTGTGTGTGTGTGTGTGTGTGTGTGTGTGTGTGTGTGTGTGGCTGAGGAATGCATGCTGCAGATCCTCTGTCCATGAGATGTGGGGCGAGTGCAGACAGGTTTGGGGTACAGCATGTGAGTCAGCTTCAGCTCACAGGTCAGATTAGACCATCATACCAGAAAAGAATTGCTCTTTCTCTTATACGCCCCACTGCTTCCTCACGCTGAACGCCTTCATCTCCAACTCTAAGCTTCATCCAGTTCCAGGCACCCTCTCTCTTTTTTAAGATGCAACTTTCCAATTTACTGGATCTAAAGTAAATACCACTCTGGTATTGATTGCCAGAGCATTCAGGATTGCCCCCCTGCTAGTGAATCAGCGTCGGAGCGGCTTAATGATAGGCCTGCATGACATGAGCAAAATACACGTTGTTGAATATCACGAGAACGAGATTACTTGCAATAAATTAATTAAAGATGTTCTGCTGCTTTCAGTGTTCTGCCTACATGCCCATTACATTTAAAAGTGCAGTTTCCCCCAGTGTTTACTTTCAAGATAACTAACTCAAGATCTCTAAATGTCTTTCGCGATATGTCGCAACCTTTCGCGATATGCTTATTGTGCCAATTGACATCGCGATACCGCTAAAGAAGTGCAACCCTATTTTGTGAGGTTTGCCGTCGACTTTTGTTCAGCTGCGCAGTCTTGTGAAGCGGAGAGGCCAGGCCCCCGCCTCTGTCGGCAGCACCAGTTGTGACCTGTTCTTCCTATGCCCTGCAGGTCTTTGATGCTCCGCCGCGTTGCCTTTGTCCCTGTTTACCCAATACGACAGGGATATGGGCCAGCCCCACATGCAGGCAGATGGGGCTTTAAGTATTTCCTGCAGAGAGGAGTCCAAATAGAAGTGCAGGTGCTAAACCCC
>NC_048409.1:4193372-4203436 GCF_013103735.1 Etheostoma cragini | reverse complement strand
CCCCCCCCCCCCCCCCCCCCCAAAAAAAAACCCCGGAACTTTTCCACTTGAACTCACTGACACTCACCTCATTTATTTTCATTAACTGTCTAACCCTCTGTCTGTATATCAGCTTTCAACGGTCTCTTTTGTACGCTAGATGTCTCGTCAATTTATAGCCGATCATTCCACCTTGACAATGGCCATGCATCTCCAGCATAAGTGCAATAACAGGAGGGTAACACAATATCAAATTTGGGATAGAAGCAGGAAATGTGGATTTTTTTTTTTTTTTTTTTCTTCCTTTAAGGAGTATAGTCTGGAGTTTTGAGAAGGGGAGCAGAGGAGTGAGGGAGTGGGATGGCCGCGGATCAACATGGAACCAGAGGAGACGACTCTCTGGCCCAGCAGCCTGACGTGATAATAGGGCGGCTCGATTATGAGGAAAAAAAAAAAAATCATTATCATGATTGACTATTTTGATAGGATTGTTTAACACGATTACTCATTGAACTTTGGAAAGATGTTGCATTTATTGAACTTAAAAACACTGTTTTCAACAGGGAAAACACCTTGAACTGTGTAATATCCCTTCATACTTTTCTTGTTTGAACTTTTTTTTCCATTCAGAACACACTGAAATAAGAGTTCACTTGCAAAATAATCGCTTTTTGTAGTCATTGGGAGCCAAAATCCTAATCCCGGTTACAATGTTGAGTATTGCACAGCCCTCGCTGATAGGGACTTCCCCATTTACCAAAGGGCCACTCCAGTTTTCGTCTGGGCGTCTGCTCAGGAAGAACCAAGACTTGCATGCCTTTCCAATGCAGCCCGGTGCGGCCAGCATCGGGACAACTCTTTGTGATGAGGGATACAAGATATCCTGTCTGTCTCCACTGGGGCGGCTTCATGGTGGCGGATGTCAGAGGAAAGCCAAACAGATAAGAGGCAGGAATGATGCCCCTGTGTTTCCTCGTTGAGCCAGATCGATGGGCGAGATAGGCAGCTGTGTGTGTGTTTACACAAGGGCACCCAGTCGGTGCTGTAGTGCCCGACTGCTACACCCACTGGGAGGAAGTCCCTGATTAAAGTAAGAAAAGAGAGAGAGAGAGAGAGAAATCATCTCCGGTTACACATAGGACCGTGTGCCAAGGTGCCTGCGCTTGGCTGTGCATTTTTTTCTTTTATAGCGCTATTGTTATTATTGTAATGATATATCATTATTCCGGCAGGGAGAGAAAGATGACATGGGGGCAGTGTGCAGGGCCTGTTGCAACTTGTGGGATGGAGAAAATGCTAGCCTGTGAGATGTGGGTTTGATCTGCTCGAATGAGCATGCACACACAAAAACTGGAGCCTGCAATGCAGAGTGTACATAATGCAGTATGTTTAATCCTAGTCCAAAATTACGAAGTCACAATCATGATTTTTTTTGCTAGTTTTAAATGTTTATTTTAGGGCTGAAACTTAGACAACAATTTACATCGTTGTTTGATCTGTGGATTGTTTTCTGGATGAATGGATTGCTTGTTGGTCTCTAAAATGTCAGAAAACGTCGAAAAATGTGGATCAGAGTTTCCCAAAAGCCCAAGATGACGTCCTCAAATGTCTTGTTTTGTCCACAACTCAAAGATATTCAGTTTACAGTCACAGAGAAGAAAAGGAACTAGAACTTATTCACATTTAAGAAGCTGACATCAGCGAGTTTTTTAAAATTTGTTCATAAAATATGACTCAAACCCATTAACCGATTATCAAAATAGTTGGCGATTAATTAAAGAGTTGACAACTTATTGAAATTGATTCATCTTTGCATCTGTAGTTTCTTTTAAGCTCTTTTACACCTGCTGTGTGTGTGTGGAGTGTTTGGTAATGTGTGTATAAACAGTGAGGATGTGTGTGAGTGAAACCGGGGACCGCTGGATGTGACCTCTGGGGGCCGGCCCAGGGCCACCAGACACCCGCTGGTCCATCCTCTCTCTCTGCTCCACCCTGACCTTTGATCTCGGGGTGAGAAGGGGGCGGGAGCCAGGAGCTGGGAGAGTTTATTATTTCCTGCCTCTCCTCTCCTCTCAGGATGCCCTCAGAGAGAGCAAGATGAAGAGAGTGAGAATGAGAGTGGTGGAAGAAGTGTTCATACTGCCATAATGTATAAATACTTTGTTACAAGTAAATGTCCTGCATTAAAACTGTTACTTAAGTTAAAGTCTGTAAGTAATCAGGAAAATGTACTTAGTATGTACTTGAAAGGACCCAAACAGTTGTGTGTTTAATGGTCAATTCATTTCAGCTGGCCGTTATATTGTTGGCTAGTTTCATTTAAAATAGCAAGTCAGATTTTTTAACCCTTCTTTTGTCCTCAGGTAAAATTTGACCACTTTAAAAATGTCTGTCTGAAATATGGGTTTCTTTTTAACCAAATTAGCACAAAAAAATAGATTGGATTGTATGTGCAAGTGTATGTTCCTCTGATCTTAACTATTAGCGAAAATAATTCATAATTACTGCTCTTTTAACTCAATATTAGGTCTAATTCTATATAAATGATGGTTATTCACCATGAATTCCAAAATGTACTGTAAAACTAGTGGTAGTAATGTGGTGTTAGTGAAAACAAAAAATCTGAAAAAGGGACAAAAATGTCAAATTTTTGTCCGTTTGTGACCCGGAAGGACAACAAAAGGGATAAATTACATGTGTTCTGTGTACAAAAAATTGTAATTTTTAAAATAACCCGTAACTAAAGCTGTTAGATGAATGTAGTGGAGTAAAAATTTCAATATTTCTCTCTGAAATGTAACCGAGTAGAAGTAGAAAGTGGCATGAAAAGAAACAACTCAAGTAAAGTACGAGTACGTCAACATTTGGACTTAAGTACATTACTTGAGTGAATGTACTTAGTTACTTCCCACGACTGGATAATGAGAGGATGGATGAAGCATCGGTGTCTCATTGGTACGATCCTAGAGGAACAAACATGTCTCAAAACTAGCCCTGATACAATCAGCCATTCGACAGAAAATCCTTTGATTAGGTATTCAGGCCAATTGTCAAGCAAAAGTGCAAGAACATTTGTTTGTTCCAGAATAAACTAAATTGTTACAGAAAGGAATCAAGAGATGAATCGAAGATCATTGCAGCCCGGCTCCAAACTGTTCCCCACTGGGCCAGCGTTGCCATTTTCTCGCCGCCCTGCAGCCTTTAGAGGAGGCTAAATAAATTGACCTGCCGGAGTGTCGCGTAGATGAAACAATGTTAGAAACCTGTTCGGCTCCAACGATCCCACCCAGACATCATCCATTTAATTTGACCCAGCCTTCTGCCACAGGTCGGCCCTTCTGCTAACGCCTGCGAGCCACCGAAGCGCTAGCTTGAATATCACAGCTGGACGGCCATTGTTCCGCCGCCCTCAGGCTCAAACCTTGGTAACCAACCAGGAACCTCGGATCAAAGCTTGCCCGGATTACTCTTAGAAAAAAGGAGGAGGAGGTGCCGCGGTTGGAGTCGGGTTGGGGTTGAAAAGGATAGAGGAATGCGCCTAATTACGTGCCCTCCAGTGTGTTTGGGCCTGCACTTGAGGCTACAGTGAACCTATGAGGAAGCAACACAGTGTGACAAGAGAGTGATATTAGGAGTGAGGCGACAGTCTCTCCACGGCCACTCCATTAGCGGGAGATCTCAGCGGCCCTGTGGGAGAAAGGGGCGGGGGGGGGGGCTGGACATTCCAACCTCCGTGGAGACACGGCAGCGGGGGAGAACAGGGGTTAGAGAGGCTGGGAGGGGGAGATCAAGGAGTGTGTAAAGAGGATGTGTCGTGAAGATAAGAATGATTGTCATACGTGATTCATTTGGAAGCTAATAGATTTTTTTCCCCCCTCCTCTCAGATCCACTGATCTAAGAATGATGTCACTGGATTGTCACCCTGCAAACTCATGTTCACGAAGTCGATTGACTTAGCTTTTGGACGACCTGTGACAGAGGACCATTCTCAGTGTGTTCAAAATCGTAAGCGTTAGTTGGAGAAGAGCTACACAATTGCCCCAGACGATGCAGATAAGCAAAAGTCCTACAATGGAACAAGACCAGATTGGATTTATCTGTGGGAGATGGGGTCTGGGTCCGAAAGGTTCTGCTGAGGCTAGAACCGGGCAATATGCAGAAAATCAAATATCACGATACATGTGACCAAATACATCAATGTCGTTATTGTGGCGTTATTCTAGAGTTGACTATTGGTGCTTTCACACAATATTAACATATTAAGACTTCTGATATATAATCCTCATTAGCAATGATTTAATGATTAAGTGGGCAAAGTCAAATAATAGAACAGCTATAACAGTCTGGTAAGTTCAGAAAAAGACATCACTTTACTGTAATGCAGCTCTTTAAAACCAGGAAAAGACAACACTTGTGTCATATCATATTACGATATCTTAAATCTAAGGCGATATCAAGCCTCATATATTGATGTTGATATAATATCAATATATTTTCCAGCCCTGGCTGACAAGCAAACACAAACTTGCAGACAAATGGAAATCTGAAGTTTGCAATGTTTTAGAGAGAGTTGGTAGTCTTCCTGTCTATACTGTCAGACCTGAGAATATAGACAGTCTTCTCCGAACACCACACAGGGACTTTCTGCATCCACGTGGGTCCTTAAACAACCTGCACCACAGAAATTCAAGTTCCAATTAAACAAACTCTTAAACCAGTTGTGGCTCAGCTCTTCTTATGCTCGTACAGATGTTGTCAGGTCTCCACGCAGATTTCTGGTCTGATGTTTTTTTTTCTCCCTATTTGTTGCAGGTTTGCTGAACAGACGAGGGCGTGCGTGCCGGGCACCACGGCTGCTGGCAGGGGTCAGAGTGCACCATGGACAGTGGCCTCAGGGTCCTCTTGTCCACTGTGCTGTGTCTCAGCCAGGCCCTGCTCATCGGCTGCTCATGTAAGTCCCTTATCCTACTTGCAGCTTAACACGGGTGGGAGTGGTGTGGTACCCTGAAGCAAAGATCTTCAACAGGCAGTCCGGGACCCTTAGGGGTTCCTCAGAGTTACTGCAGGGGCCCACCAAAGTATTGCTTATTTAAAAAAAACAAAAAAAAAAAAAACTGTCATATCATGTATCCAACAGATTATTAGCACATATAGATCAACCAAGGCAAGGCTAGGTAAGGTAGCCACTAAGGTAGTCATCCACAGATACAGTTCATCCTAAGGATTCACTGTGCTACATGTATAATAATACATTATAGGAAAAATCTGTGATATTATATGTATTAAAAGCTTCTGATAAAGGCTTTAGGCCGCCCTACATGCTATTGTTAGGCCCAGTTTAATATGCAATAGGAATCAACAGATACTGTTTTTTTAAGGCTGATACCAATGGCACGTATTAGTAGTTGATTAAATAGATAACCGATATTTGTAACCAAAAAGTATTTACAGTGAAAATGAAAATCTGTAAGTCAAAAGATTTTGGAATATTTAAAACTCCTACACAAAACCTTGATTAACTGCTTTAAGCCATTATTCAATACATGAGAAACTTTCAACATAATCCCCAGTTAGAGAGAGTCAGATAGTGTTGTTGGGGGGGGGACATTAAGTCAGACTCAGTGAGGAGTGAAACCAAAGCAGAGGGACAGACACGGAGCTGTAGCCGAGCCAAAGTAGAACACCTTTTAATTTATTAACTTTATCACTTATCTGGCAAATAAAACTCTGATACAGATAATCTGCAAACTGCCGATAATCAGCCAAGGTCAATAATCGGTCTATCCCTAATATGCATCTCAATTTTATACAACATATGTAGTTGGGAGTCCCTGTTCTGTCTATTCTGAAGCTGATATGTGTTTAGTAAACCCCAAAGCATTATTTTTCCATTAACTATGGAGCAAATGATTGTGTAATGTGAAATGTGTCCCAGAGCAATGATAAGAGACTCTGCTTTCATGCATGCTTTCTTCAGTTTGTAGCAGCAACATGGCAGCTGTTATAAGCCAAAAGGAGGATAAATCTTGGACTTGAATTCATCAAGACCATAAACACGACTCCAAATTAATGTTTCTCTGTCTGCTGAGTGTGTTAGGGTTATTTTTTTTCAGCTTGATGTGGAGTCTCCTTTTCCCAATTGGCCCAAAAATAAATTATTGCAACTTTTAAAGTAATAATTTACACAAACATTTCTTTTTCTTTTTAGTTTGAAACATCTGGTTTAGGTTAGGTTTATCCTCTCGTACACTAGAGAAGCCTAAAGAAGCTGATAGTATGACAACATCATGGCAGGCCAAACAAGGGTTTGGTGCGTCCTGAAAGTCAAACTTAATCAGGGAGACGCCGATGTAGCGTCATGCGTTAACTGATAACAGATCTTTTGAATTTGTATGGTAAAAACAAAACCGCAAGAAGGTACAGTTCGCCCAGAATTCGACAGTATTTTTTTGTATTACCCATCTGCAAAACTATCTCCATGGCTTTGTATTTCTCCCTTTCCTGAACGCCATGCAGATGGTTTCATAGTTCTATGACATGTATGTCTCTGGGTGGTTTAGTAATCTGGGCTGACCCCAGTACCCTTACTTCTAATTGTTAATAACAGTATTATAAATAGGCTTATATTGATACCAAAATGTATCTCACATGGCTAAATGTATCATGATTTATTGGAAAACAAAGAAACAAGCGATTCTATGTCAAATCCGACTTTCAGCACCCCCATATAGCCTTAATGAAATTATCCTTTTTTCATAAGAACATTTTTTCAGACACAACGACGATTGGACTGTGAGTTGGCAGTTGAATCAGCCTCCATAGATCGATGATTAGTTAGATGGATGGATGGATGGATTGATGGATGGATGGATGGATAGATAGATGAAATAAACTGTGAGACACTGGAAAGTCAAAGATTTGCTATATTGTCAGGCTGTGTCTAATCAAATTCTTAGGCGACTCAAGAATCAAACAAAAGCACCACTTGCGTGTAAGAGCAATTTATTCATACGTTTTCTTGGCAAATAAAGTCACACAGCTTGAAAAAGCAAAAAGAAATGACCAACCGAAGACATTAATCTGATTCATGTAAGAGCAAAACATGCTGGTTTGTGGTATAATCACAGTGGCACCTTTTTTTGTTCTGATTCAGGCCCTGGGCCAACCCTATGACAAAATGACTGATTCCAATCTGTGAACCTGTTTTACTCTGCTCCCGTGTCCTCCACAGCTCAGTATCCCTCTTTCCGCTCTGAGCCTGCCTCCGTGGTCCAGAGTCCAGGCTCTGTTGCCCGTCTGCGCTGCTTAGTAAGTCCTCCATCAGCGTCGGTTTCCTGGCGCTTCAGAGGCCGTCCCCTGGATCGGGACAACCAGTCCGGTGTGGAGCTCAACCAGGGCCTCCTCACCATCTCCTCCCTTAAGCCCAGCCATGTTGGCGTCTATCAGTGCGTGGCACGCTTAGACCACGGGCCGGCCATCGCCAGCCGCCACGCGCGCGTGGCCATAGCAGGTATGAATACAGACAATTGCCCTTGGGTGCACACATCTACTCACTTCAAAGCAGAGCACTAAAGAAAAGAGAGGAAGTTGCCTTGAGAAAAGGAAGGTCGTTTTGTGAGTGTTGAACACTTAGCAAGAATGCCTGTCCTCGGCTGCCTGCTGCTGAGTGGCGGAGGGGAAGGAAGCAGTAGGAGTTTTTTTACTCGGGCACCCTTCCAAAAGCCTGTTGACCGGTATCCTTAATGAGCCTTGGGCTTTCCTGTGCAGTGTG
Organism: Etheostoma cragini; assembly: GCF_013103735.1. NCBI lineage: Eukaryota > Metazoa > Chordata > Actinopteri > Perciformes > Percidae > Etheostoma > Etheostoma cragini. The sequence goes on along the minus strand of NC_048409.1, from coordinate 4,195,685 downwards.
TTATGTTCCTGCTGGGGTGCTGCTTGCTGTTGGACACTACCCCCTAAGGGGTTGACCCTGATCTGTGGAACTGTATCAGGCTTGAATAGAATTGCTCACTCTAACAATAAACAAACCCAGCGATCCAACACAAACAGATCGGCTCAAGTAGCGCCGCTTTGCCCTCGCTCTTCACTGCGCTGGTGCTCAGCTCATATTGAATGTCCAATAGTCCGTTAGAAAGTGAGTTTGACTGAAGGAGTCTTCTTTTTCTCTGTCTCTGCAGAAATCTCAGAATATGAAGATGCCCGACGGCGGTCGTTATCGGTGCAGGAGGGCAGCTCTGTTCTTATAGAGTGTCCTCTACCGCACAGCGTCCCTCCAGCTCTTCCTAGGCTGAGAGCACGAGGGGAGCGGATAGAAGTGTCAACAGGTTTGTTTGAGACCGGCAAATCAATCAGAAGTTTCTTACAAAGTTTTGAGGTTTGAGGTTGGTAGTATGACTATATACACTGCAAAATACTAGAAATCCAAAAAGAATCATGTAAAAGCACCACTGTAATCTTGTGTTTACCAGAGATGTGCTCATACATTTCTTGGAAATAAGTCATTCAGCAAAAAGAATAAAAAAGGACTAATGGACTAAGTAAATCTGGGTCCACTAAGACCGAAACGACTGATTAGTCGACTAATCGACTCTTAACAATTCCGGTTTTATTAGACCATTGCAGGCAATGTTGAAAATCATTGAGCTGGACTACTTGTGTATCAAGTCATGATGTTTCTAGATTCATCAGGGTTTGTTTTTCTCCACAGAATTGATCCAAAATATACATTTCCATTTGGTCATTTTATCTATAAATGGTTTCGCTGTTGGTATTCCAGAACATGCTGCCACATAAGACACACTTACCATGCTCATGGTGTAACACACACACACAAACACACACACACACAGACACACACATTGTGTAAGTTCTCTGAAACTGTTGTTTCCTTTTTCTTTTCAGATGACTATGTAGTTCTTCCGTCTGGAAACCTCCAGATTCTCTCTGTTTCAGCCCGGCACCAGGGCATGTATAAATGTGGTGCGTTCAACCCTGTTACTGGGGAAACCGTCATGCAGCCTAATGGCACTAAGCTGTCGGTGAAACGTGAGTCTGAGGACATTTCAGTTAAGATTCACAAGTTTTCAAATCTCAGCTGTTTGCTCTGTTATCGTGTGCTAACGTGGTTCATTTGCCTGTTTTAGATTCAGACTCTCCCCCCCCAGTGCGGATAGTTTACCCCACCGCCCCAGTGACTGTTTCAGTGCAGCGGTCCCAGCCGCTGACGTTGGAGTGTGTTGTGTCTGGTAGTCCTGCACCAGCAGCGACATGGTTTAAGAACGGTAAGGAGGTCACAACGGGGCCTTCTCACCAACAACAGCACAACAACCTGGCCTTTGTTTCGGTGATGAGGAGCGATGAAGGGAGTTACACCTGTGCGGCTGAGAGCACGCAAGGGACTGTGATCAGCGCAAACTATACCGTCAATGTTCTCGGTAAGAAAAACATAAGAAAGGATCTCCTTAGGGCTGGGTATTGTTCCAACACCCTGACTCGGATACCGGTTGCTGAACATAACTTGTGTATAAAATCAATTTGAACATCCATCCATTTTTCCTGCATGTCTCTACAGCGTGTAATGTTAGACAGCCAATCGGCAGCATTATTAGATCTTTGTAGAAGAATGATGCAGGCCTATTGGCTCACTGACGTTGATGGGATTTACTCCTTCGGTATTTCAAATTAGGTTTGGGCATTCAAAACCACATTTTCCAAACGATTCCAATAAAAAAGAGAATTCCATTGGAATTGTAGCGTTTGAAACCATTCAAAGTTGGAACCGGTTCTCAATGCCCAATGCTTTTTAAAATTTGGTATTGAATGGAGAGGCATTCTTCGATGCTCCATAGTAAGGAGGCATTTCGGTCAGTGCCCAAAAAGTATGGAATTGGGTACCCAGACCTAGCTGTTGTGTTGTGGGAATTTTTTGTGGCAGATCCCATGGTTATGCTAATCTCTCTCTCCTCCACAGAGCCTGTGTCTATCACTGAGGGCTTGACCAACCAGCTGGTCTCTCCCGGCTCCTCCACCCGTTTTACCTGCACAGCGAGAGGAAACCCTTCCCCAAACATCACCTGGCTGTTCAACGCCAACCCCGTCACCCCATCACATCGCTTTCAGATCTCTGGCTCCTCGCTTGTCATTGCAGATGTGACTCCACAGGATGAGGGCGTGTTCCAGTGTCTGCTGGACAACGGGATCGGCTCGGCACAGTCATATGGAATCC
>NC_048409.1:4150377-4193272 GCF_013103735.1 Etheostoma cragini | reverse complement strand
AATTTGTGACTTGGCTTTAATATGGACCTATCTTGACTCAGCTTGCATTAGTAATAAATACAAACTTTTTTAAGACACTTTGCTTCAAAACCACAAACTGGGAGTAGAGAAGCAGCACTGGTTGCTGCTGTCACCATCGGCTGTGATGTGATGACGCCACCAAAGCCTCGTTTGCGTTTCAACGTGGCCTCGAGGTGAAAAAGGCGATTATCCAGCGTACTGTAAAATCACTAACCTAACAACATGAGTTTGTACGCCAACACTGGATGCCTTGCAGAGCTCAGAGAGTTTACAGCTACAAAAGGGAGCATTTTCAAACACGCCACATCATTTTGCATTTTTCCAAAGCTAGTGTTGGAAAGGGTTAAGGCATCCTACCAGGAGGGATCTCTATGGGCCTGCGCATACAGTATCTGCAGGGAGTCCTTGCTCTTTGAGTGTGAGTGTGTGTGTGTTTGTGTTTCTGAGGGCTGGTAGGAGAGGCTTAGCCAAGGCCGCCCTCCTCCTGAGCCTTGAACTGAGCCTGAGCGTGAGAGTGAGCTTTGTGCACGCCGCCGGGGATAAGCCCCCGGACACTGGAATGTAAGGAGTAGCCGTGGAGGGTTATGACGAGGACCAGACCACCCAGCTGTCAACATGATACACAACTGCCTTTTATTTATTAACACATCACAACGCTCACCCCCACCCCCACCCTACCAAGCCTCCCCTCTCCTGCCTCCCCAGCCGCTGTAAACCAGGGCCCCATTCCTCTGCTCGCCCCTCTATCTTCAACATGATTAATACAGCGACATACGGTACACAGGGAGTACAGATCAGACAGGATCAGGCGGAGTCACTGCAAAACACATAATACAGCAAGAAGGATGATATTTCATATCTTTTCGCAGCAGATTTACACAAAAGAGAATATTAAGCCGATAAGCAGGACGTGACCGGCAGAGGTAAACACTCTGAGGTCAGTTTGTGTTCACTTGTTTTTTAGGTGCCAGGTACCGGAGCTTATCTAATGCCCTTTGCGTTCAAAGTAAATACTATCATTGATGTGAGTAGTCTGTTATTATTATGAGCAATTCATCACAAAGAGCCATCTAAAATACGTTTGGGTTTCTGTTTGGTATTGCTGTTTTCCATCCCCATGACAACTCTCTATCATCCTGCGACTGGGATGCACCACAGCGGAGATGTGGTGTCCTCCCGGCTCTCACATGTCAAAAAGCTAGCACAGCGCTTTAGCCACAACTCATGCTGAAATGATTATTTGACCACTTGATTGACAGAAAATGAATCAAGAATACCATACGTTGGTTTCCTGCCTTTTCTCAATTTTTATATATCACTCTTCAGTCAATCTCTATTGGGATTTGAACTGCTGGTCTGAAACATGAGCAATTTGAAGACATACTCTTGACCTTTCTTCACTATTTTCTGATACTGTCTAAATTGCAGCCCTTATCACTAATCCCTAATCCATTCATCTCTAAAGCTCTGGCCTTTTTCTGGGAAGAACCTGGCAGCGGATCTCTGTCCAGGTGTTGGTGCACACTCAAGTGAATTTGTCAGCTGTTTGGGCGGAGTTAGCAAAAGCTTTAAGCTGCAGAGCTTCCAGGAAGGCTGTTCTCTGAATCCTCGCTCATAGCTCCTCAGAGATTCCTCCTCGATTCTAGCTCCTCAGGGAAAGAATAAGAGCTTTGAGATGGCCTTCAAGAAGGAGGGCGAGAAGAACTTCCAGTTCAGCAAAGGACCAAGAATTGGGGAATGTTCAAAAAAGGGAACTAGGATGTACCCATTATGTGTAACTCCTGTTCATGAGGACTGGGAGGATGCTGTGGCCTTAACTACCTACTCCTGTATCAGTGAGTCAGAGCTGTGGAGAGTGTAGGGGAAGCAGAGCAGGACATAATGTTGGACTGGCTGTAGCGCTGGCTGGGGTCTGATTCTATCCGGTATTTCAATAGTTGGCGTGTGGAATGTGTGGCAGCTGGCCGTAGTCCCAGGATCAGGTCTAGTGTAACCAGCCACGGACCTGTTGGTTTAACAAAGTGAATCGGTGCCGCACACAAAACAGTCCCGCAACTGGATGCAGGACCTTGCAGTCTGGCCCTGTGGTAAGCCTCAGTGCTTTAACCTCCTTACATACTTGTTTAGCTTTGAATATTCAATTATGGTGCTCTTTGACCGGAGTGGTGTGGCTCCGAGTCGAGCAGGTCCCCTGTTCTTGTGGGCTGTGCTCAGTGTCCTCCAAACGTCTGCGAAATATTCCATCCGAGCTGTGCCAAACCGGTGTCAGCCATAATAAGACTCCCAGCCTGCATGATTTGCCCAGGTGGACCTCTCTGGCTCGGGCGAAGATTTAATGAATAAACAAAACAAAGCATGATTATGTAGTGCTGCACAGATCCAGGTTTTTCTTGTTATTTTATGTAGATTCAAAGGCTTGTTCCAAATGTAAAACTTTCCAGCACTGCTTTTTTTCTGTGGACATAGAGGGCCACCTCGGTTAGTCACTGACTGAGTAACTTTGTTGCCATGGCTTCAGCTTTTATTGCTTTGTGCTTTCTCCAGTAACGGTTGTCTCAAACTCAGCAGCCTAGATCCAGGTTCTTAATCAAGAAACTAAATATCCTCAATTAAAAAGATTATTTAGATGTGTGTGTGTGTGTGTGTGTGTGTGTGTGTGTGTGTGTGTGTGTGTGTGTGTGTGTGTGTGTGTGTGTGTGTGTGTGTGTGTGTGTGTGTGTGTGTGTGTGTGTGTGTGTGTGTGTGTGTGTGTGTGTGTGTGTGTGTGTGTGTGTGTGTGTGTGTTTGACGCGCGTGTGCGTATACGTAGATATGGTTGAAAAATTACCTTTTAGGTTATTGTGATGCAAAAATGTGACAATATGAATTTTAGAACTGAAGAATTCATCCAAAGTCATAATTAAGTCTATTGCTATGTAGGTTTTCACATACAAGGAATTTGCCTTGGTGATTTGGTGCATAACAATACAACTTAGAAAAGATAAAAGCAAGTATTGCAACAGTTGAGGAACAATAACATTAAAATAACATTATACAATATATCTGTGAGATGTGCATAATATTGTGAAGGAAATGTTTAAAAGTTTACAGGAGTATGTATAAATAATATCTGCATTTTTGTACAGAGATGCTAGTCCAAAATATAAGCGTAAATGGAATGTGTTGTAAAAGACGAGGAGACTTCACGTTAATGATTGCAACATAACTCAATCTGATTGCATTTTGTTTGCATAATCCCAAAAAGAAATGGTGTTCTAAAGTCTCTGCTTTTGCTAGGAAATTTTGACATGTCGTAAAAGTTTCTTGTTTTATGAAGATGTTGGAAGTTGGAGAATGTTACTCCAATGTGGTTTAGACTTTGTATTCATTGGTTTAGTTTAATATAGAGAAAGCAATTTTTGTATACAAACAACTTTTTAATCTAAACAAGACAATTCATTTTAAACTAAAACCTCTATGAAAGGCAATTAAAAAAGAATCAATGGTGAAACCAGACAATACATTTTTTTTTTTGCACAATAATAAACAGAATTTGGTCACAGTGTATCTCAACTGCAGCTTTGTTAAAGTAATGTGTATCAGACTGAACTGACTTGACTCCAGTTATATTAAAAATAATATTTAATTTCTCTCCCTGACAGATGTGCAGCTGGGCTCCACTGCCGCCGTGCTGCCCGAGGCTTCACCCTCGCTGCACCCCATGCAGAGCGACGAGGGCCACGAGCGCTTCCTGACCGAAGACGACGGCGACGCCGTCAACCTGCCGGTCGACAGGAGCAGTGAGAGGCCCACTCCGGAGGCGCCGATCATCACCAGCCCGCCACAGACCCACAAGCCCGATATTTACGACCTGGAGTGGAGGGCCGGGCGGGATGGCGGGAGTCCAATCAACGCCTATTTTGTCAAATACCGTAAGGTGAGGGGGAAAATACAAGCTTCCATGTATCACTTCTTTCTTGCCGGATTTTTAACATTGTATAACATTTAATTGCATATTTAACTGGGCCAAATAGATAATTGATATTTACATGTTATTCCATCAACAAGTTTTAATATCTTGTCAATACTGTGTAAATGAAATGTTGCTTTGCTAATAATGTGTTGGATTCATATTATTGTATATTTTCAGACATATTAAAATTTTAGAAAATCAGAAATCTGACATAACTCTGAGGACCCCTTAAGGGTCACGGACCCCCTTGTTGAAGATCTCTGGCCTATACCAACAATGGTCCATACTTGTATTTTGGGTTTTCACTAAAACATGTTTACATGCTTTAATGTTCAGAAAAACACATTGTTTTTCTCATACTGTCTGTCTTAATATACCTCTGTCTGAAACGCTCCGTTTTAGCACCTGTCTCTTTAAGGCCCCACTTGAAAAAGCCCAGTCTGCTCTGATTGGTCGGCATTTCCAAACTCCTGCATCCGCGTTCTCTGAGTCTTTTTACCGCCATTGCAGTCAGGGAATGACTGTGACGGCACTTGTAGTGGCACTTATATATATAGTTGTGACATCACAACCTTAGGAAAATTCCTGACAGCTCATATAAAGACATAACATTTCTGAATGGGCTGTGTGTTTCTCTCTGGATCAAGCGTTTTGATACGTCCCAGTATTTATATAGCACCTCGACCTGCTTTATAATCAAAAGAGACTTATAAATCTCAGTTATCACAATATTGGACATTTTAAATAAAGAAGGTAGGAACACTACTTGAGGTGACTGATAGGCTGCTTATTTCCTGTTTAAAAGCCTGTGTTTTCTTCAGTAATCTGCTCTCTCTGACTATAAAACTGCATTGTTGGCAACACAACTCGGTTCTGCTGGAGTTTGGAAATTGTGACAGAAATCTCCCAGGGATGGATTTTGAGGCCGTTCCCTGTATAGAGCGCCTGCGACGGAACTGTGGAAGGTTGTAGAGCGACACATGATTTTGTTTTTCTTTTAGTCATGTGTTTGTATTTGTCTCTGTGTGTGGCCGTCTGTGTGTGCGTGTCAGGTTGATGAAATGGGAACAGTGGTGGGGAGTTGGCATACAGTTCGTGTCCCTGGCAGCGAGAAGACCCTGCGGCTGTCAGAGCTGGAGTCCTCCAGTCTCTACGAGGTGCTGATGGTCGCCCGGAGTTCAGCCGGCGAGGGCCAGCCCGCCATGCTCACCTTCCGCACCGGCAAGGGTCAGTCCAACCACAGGCTCTCAGCACTCAAACACTGTATAAAACCGTATCAATGTTTGTAGCCCTGTAACTAATATTACATAACTTATTGTGAACTTGCGGGCCGGATCAAAATCTGCGAGAGGCCGAATTTGGCCTGCATGCCTTAAATTACCACTGTTAATGGTAATTTGTTAATTTCAGAAAAATAACCACATTTTTTAGAAAGTGAAGAGGTGTTGTTTATCTCATAGTCTGTGTACTTGTGTTACTACATTATCGTGGTCTCATAACTCTTATATTACAAAAATATGTATTCTGGGACTCAAAATGTATTTGTTCGAAATATTTATATCAAAAGAGACTAAAAGAGACAAATATATTGTTCATCACAATTATTTCCAACACCATTAATACCATTAGTACAGTCAAATTTGGAATTGTACCTTGTAAGCTCTGTGTGTTTTAGGTATTCTGGGGAATAACTGACAAAGCTCAGGTAGAAAGAGCTTCAGCTGCCTAAAACATCTTCAGTGAATAGCAGGTTTTGGTGTCAGCTCCTCTAACTGAAAGAGCATCTGGTTGTTTCTGAACTCCAGATTTTTCTTTACTTTTTGCACCGACATTAAACAGACATCCAGGCAGAAATTTATTGGAGAAGAAGCAGAAATATGTATCTCTTTCTCCAGCGACAGCAGTCTCATGAGAACAGAAAAATATGCAGCGCACATTGTGTTTTCCAGTTTGAAAATATATTGTGGCTCTTTGGATGATTTTTGTGCGTCTACCTTTGTGATTTATAGAAGAGGAAGCATGCAGTATTTTCAATCAAACAGGCAAAATGAAGTTAGTGCACCGTTTCTGTGGACTGAAGAATGTTAATAACTGAAGTAGAAGCAGATGAGACAGGCTAGGGATAATTGAATACACTAAAACATAAAATTGTGACTTCATTACCAACCAACTGCTGATTAAATGTGTATTCTACACAACCATATGCTGTATCTGAGGTTTAATTACTTCTACTTCCACCACATTGTTCAATTATAATCCTAAATTTAATAATAATGATCAGTATCATAATCATAGTGAGTTACTTTGAGCAAAATGTTGTTGTTTCTGAGACAAATAGAAACAAGGACAACCGCAAATGTTCCAAAAATTTACAATAATGCTACACCACAGCCGGGTTGACACAATGTTCCCGGTCAGAAATATGCAAGAAGTTGCCAGAAACCCCAGATATGATTCTATCCCATGGGTGGTTCTTTTTTACAAACATGGTCTTGGACCAAAAAATGTAAACCAGTCCAAAGCTAGACCCATAAGCAATGCCACCTCCCCAAATAACACTCGACTAAACCTTAATACAGCCATTTGCTATTTGTCTCAGTTGTATTTGTTCTTTAAAAATGTATCTCCTGTCATGATGCTTGTTTCAAAACCTCCACATTGCCAGGCATATAATTCTGGTGGAGAATAAGTCGAATCAATTTGCATTTAAAAAAAAAAGAATCCACCTTTAAAAAGACACTGAATATATTTAAATAAAAACCTTAAATATCCAGAATCAACAACGAGAACAGAGCTAGCTACGGCCCTGTTTAAAAAAAAAATAAATGCCCAAAATATAATCTTTTTAAAACAACAAATGAATGAATTGACTGAAAAAATGTGATTAGCATGAGAAAAGTGTTAAATTGGATCCACATCACGTACTCATCCGAGCAACAACCCAGCGGAGTGTGTCTGCACACACACACACACACACACACAGGCGCACACACACCCACATACACACACAGAGACACACACACAGGCACACACAGACACACCGGGGTGAAAACCTGAGCCCCACCCTGATAAAACTCCAAACAGCTCTGGAAGCCAGGAGGAAAAGTTTAGATTTCAGAGCCAAGATCCGGAGCTGTTCCATGTGCTTTTTGGTGGAACCGATAGCCCTGAAGACATGTCGGGCCTTGTTTTTCTGACTCTCTTTTCCTTTTCCTCTCTCTCAGAGAAGAGCAACACCTCCAACAAGAATCCGTCCAACCCTCCCGTCATCTCCATGCCTCCCAAAGCTCCAGAAGACAAAAACGCCAACACACACTTTGGTGTGGTCATACACGACCGAGGTAAGACTGCACAGTGCTGGGCTATTGCTGCAAAAGCAGCAGCAGCAGCAGCTGGAATGTGTGCACACAATGACTGTGAGGGTGTGTGTGTGTGTGTGTGGGGGGGGGGGGTTCCCGAGGAAGATATGGGGCTTTCTGTCTGGGTAGTTCTAATGGAGTTCATGACCGGACCGTGTTGAATAGACCTCAGAGAAATAATGTTTAGATGTGGGCTGGTTTGTTTCACTGTGCCTCAGAGTAGAAACAGTGACACAGTAGTTTCTTTGGCTTAGAGGTTTGTGTGTGTGTGTGTGTGTGTGTGTGTGTGTGTGTGTGTGTGTGTGTGTGCAGACACAGGCTGTTACAAGCAGGCCTACTTTGCTGAAACTCACATTGGTCTTTTTACTAACCATCATTTCTCTCTCTCTTTCTTACTCTCTCCTGCCCTCTCTAACTTTGTGGCTAAGAGCCTAGGCAGTAAGTACACATTCTTCCACGTCATGCCGTCTTGCTTTTTCATTTATTTATTTTTTCCTTCTCTGTGAACTTGTTCCATCGTTACATGAGTTGGGATGCAGTGCTGACGGTTGCAAGTTCTCTCTCTCTGTGTGTGGGTGTGGGTGTGTGTGCGTGTGTTTTATTGGAGTCGCAAAAGTGTGCAGCACTCAAGACACTAATTCCTTATTCGTTTCTTCCCCCAGTGCCTGAGGCCCCCGACCGCCCCACCATCTCCATGGCGACTGAAAGTTCGGTGTATGTCACCTGGATCCCGAGAGCCAACGGCGGGTCGCCGATCACAGCTTTCCGTGTGGAGTACAGACGCGGGCGCAGTGCCGAGTGGATTGTGGCTGCGGATAATATCTCACCGCTTAAACTGTCCGTGGAAGTCCGTAATCTGGAGCCTGGTGAGCTCCCTTCTCTACAGTCCAGTGAAGCATGACGTGATTCTTCTGCCCAGCAAAGGGTTTCTTGATCTTAAGTTATCATGTGATGTTATATGAGTAGTTTACTTATCTGTTTTACCTTTGTTTTGACCTCAATCCAGATTAATTTGACCTGTTTCACTTCATCGTCTAGCCCTTTGATATTTGTTTTATTTTAGTTATTGGCCCATAGTGGTAAAAAGCATGCAATCATTGTTTTTGTGACACAATGATAATATTGTTTTGTTAAGCTTTGTTATTACTGTGTCACATTATTTGTGAAAAGTATAGTATAGACCTATAATACAGCGACTGCGTTTACATGCACAAAATATTCCAGTTTTTGGCCTTATTCTGAAGAAGACGATATTCTTCCAAAGCTGTTTAAATGACTAATGAAATGAATATTCCACTAATAGTCCCGTTTACATGCAGCCGTGCAAAACCGAACTTTTTAAAAAGTTTTTCAGCAAAATGCTAGTTAACATTAGTAATTAAACTTAAACAGCTAATCTAAGTCAAACATGTCTGCGAGTTTCTCCTGTACTGTACGATAATTGTGCGACTGTAAGTCGCGTGGTTATGACACAATCGTTAAACTATTTGACGTGAGCTACAAGGTAATGGAGCCTTTCACACATTGTCATGTTTTTTTAGAAATAAACAATGGACAAATAGTCTTTAACTGCTTCACAGGTAAAGTTATTCGCTGTCAAATGACCCAAAATGAATGGCAGTCAATATGATGTTAACGGCGGGGGATGGCTTGTTAGCAACAAAATGGCTCCATAATAGGTACGCTTTACGGATGCTGGCTTACCCCCTTGCCATAAACCGTAAACAGACAAGAGGCCAGAAAGTGTTGTTAACTTCTGTAAAACCCCTGATTGACATGCGTATTCTGAATGGGGAAAAGGCTATATTGAGAAAACGGCCTTATTTGGAACTCCCAAGCGGAATTTGCTTTTTTCCCGACCTTGAATAGTGGAGTATAAGTGTGCATGTATACGTTCTGTGTGTTATAAGTATTGAAGAAGAATCAAAACCAATTTATTTTTGCCATGAGCAAAGACACCTTCAGCAGCTCTGTACTTGAGTTAAAGAGATCCGTTAGAGCCGATTTTAAAATGGCTCTGTGTCCTGGCCATGTGGGCAGTGTGTTTATGCCGTTAATGGAAACACACTGCCCACGCGAAGATGACACAGAGCTGGTTTAAAATGGGCAAAGTATTCCTTTAAGTGAAGAAACTGAAACTGAAGAAGTTGTTACATGTGTAACATTCCCCATGTGTAACATTGCTTTTCTTTCTCAGGTTCCTCCAATAAGTTTCGTGTCGTAGCCGTGAACATGTATGGCGAGAGTCCTCACAGCATTCCCTCCAAGCCCTATCAGGTGCCACAGGCCAGCCCGCGCATCGCAGACCGTCCCGTGGTCGGCCCTCACATCTCATCCACCGACGCAATCAGCGACACACAGATCATGCTGCGCTGGACTGTGAGTGCCCCACTGACATACAGCATCCATTAGACCGCTGGAGAAACACGTTTAGAGATCCAAAACTATTATAGTCATAGTTTTGGCTGATCATTTCCATCAGTAATATCTACATTACATTGTACTCATTGGAGTTAATTTCCTAAATCAAGAATTAAATCATTAAAAAGGAGTCAGACGAGGCAAGAAAGAGGAGCAGACAGATTTACGTTGAAGAAAACATACCATACTAGTTGCACCCACACAGTTTTCCTGTGCAGTGAGGGGTTATTATAGACGTTTTGGGTGCACTCACTTCCAGTTCTACCTCACAATACAGTGGTTGTTGGTGAAGAGGGGCTTTATGGGCTTTATTAATGTCCTTACAATGCAATATAATTATAATTTAATATGTATTTAAAATTTTCAATGTACGTTTCAATGAGAAAAACAACAGTTTTAAAGCGGTTTGGCTTTGTCAGATAGTTTATTGTATTTGTTGTCACATAAACAAATCCTACAAATTATTATACACATAATCAACAAAGGATGTGATGTAGAGATGCAAAAAAACCTTAGAGGGGTTTAATCTGGGCACTCTCGAGTGCATACACCAATTAAAATAGAAAGAAACTAATATACCTTTAAGAGAAATGAGAAAGTATAGCATCAGTTACTAGGTTACAGACAGTAAAGTGGATGTTGGATTGAGTATTTAGGATTTCCTAGGACATGATGAGTAAGATAAAATAGGAGTCCTAAAGTTTGTTTGGATTTGCTTTTTTTAATACCAAATCCTATCTTAGACTCTTCCTATGTTAATTTAGGATTTAAGATAAGAAATTAGTGTAATACTCCCCTAGGAGTATAATGGTGTTTTTCCATTCCGGTACCTAAGCAGGTACCAGGGACTTTTTTTCTTAATGGAAAACCAAAAAAGGCGAGTAGAGTCGAGTAGATACCATGCAGTGGAAAATGCCATAATAATAAGGGAGCATACAATATAAATACACAATGACATAGTAACTTGGGCGATGTGGTTTTTCCCAGCTGGCTCACCTGCGCGTGAGCTGCTGGTAGTCCTTTAGGAGCAGAGATCCAATCAGACCTTTAACTGAGCAACTGTGATGATTGGAGCTTCGCTCTAACTGAGATTAAGAGGCCTAGTCCATCTACGATTTGATTCCTCTCTCTTAAAAGCCATTTCCCCTCCTCACCACAGTTTGGGCTGCAGATGGACGCAGATAATTCCCCACATTTACGCAACCTCAGACAGTCTCATTATTTCCTGAACTTTCGACACAATGTGCAATCACCATCATGCATGCAGTCCTGTACATCGGCTGATAACAAGCCCTGCCATTAATTGCTGGAAAATGTCCTCACTTTGTTTAGTAATTGCTCACCGGATTGCTGTAGTCCAACGTAATCTTTTTTTCCCCCCCATCTCCTTCTAGTATAGTCCCTCGAGTAACAACAACACCCCGATCCAAGGCTTCTACATTTACTACCGGCCCACGGACAGCGACAACGACAGTGACTACAAAAGAGACGTGGTCGAAGGTGAGTGGAAATGGACCTCTTTATGTGTCTGTTTTTCCACTGCAGATCGGGTGTGTAGCTGGTGTAGATTGTTTGTCGACAGCCCCGTCCTGTTGGGATGTTCGGCTCACGCTCTGCAGATAAACTGGGAGTCGGGAGGGTAATGGATACTCAGTGTCAAGAGTGGGCTGTAGTGGAGAGGGGCATTTCTACAAAGATTTATAGAGAGTGCTGTCCCTGGGCAGCAGGGCTTTCTGAAATCTGTTTTTAATAATTGGCTGCCAGAGCTGCAATATGAGCCCTGCCAGAAGAGTGGAGCTCAGGTTGCTGGCTGGAATGCTAACAGAGCAGCCTGGTACGGGAAGGGAAGGAGGGACGGCCTCTCACTCACCGCCCAACGTCTTCCTTCTCCAAAACGTGTGTGTGTGTGTGTGTGTGTGTGTGTGTGTGTGTGTGTGTGTGTGTGTGTGTGTGTGTGTGTGTGTGTGTGTGTGTGTGTGTGTGTGTGTGTGTGTGTGTGTGTGTGTGTGTGTTGTGTAAGCACTGCTTTTTGGGGATTTAGATCCAAAGATGTCATTACACTCAGGCTACAGATGGCTAATTCAGTTTTAGATGTTTAGATTTTATATAATATGTTATATTTTATAATATGTTTCCACAGACTTGCAATGATTGTTATGTTATTTTAGTTCATATAGGATCCCCATTAGCTATACCCTTAACCACATTTAAAACATACAGTACATTAAACATAACAGTCCACATAATTCAACACATTTAAAACATGCATTATCTGTATTTCAATGTGTAATTTAGAGCTGATGAATAATGGATTCAAAATCAATTGGCAACTATTTTGATAAATTATTAATCAGTCTGAGTCATTTTAAATGTAGATGTATTTATTTGATTAGGACAATGCACATTAATCAACATTTCTGTAAATGCACCCGTGCCGGTCGGCTAATTTTCAACCTAGCATACGCGTCTTTATAGTGGGAGGAAACTGGAATACCCGGGGGAAACCCACACAAACTCGGGGAGAACATACAAACTCCACCCAGAAAGCCCCGGAACAACTTGGATTCAAACCCAGCACCTTCTAACTGTGAGGCAGAGGTGCTAACCACTGAGCCACCGTGCACGAAAAACATGAAAATAACATTTTTTTAATGCTGATGTCAGTTTTTTAAATGTGATCACGTTCTAGTTTCTTCACTCCTCTGGGACAGTAAAATGATAATCTTTGAGTTGTGGACAGAACGAGACATTTGAGGACGTCACCTTGGGCTTTGGGAAACACTGATCTACATTTTTCACAATTTTCTGACATTTTAGAGACCAAACAACTAATCCGTTCATCCAAAAAACAATCTTCAGTTGCAGCCCTAGTGTAGTTATGAACTACTTTCACTTAATATCTAATTTAGTTATGTAACCCAGACATGGACAAACTTTCCAACCAGCTGGCACATCTTATTTCAAAGAAATCTTATTTTGACCTGGATTGTCTAAATTTTTGCTCTAACATATGACTTGACAGTTATTTGAGCACCGTGTTTTGTACTTCCCATGCACTTAATCAGTTATTGCTTCATCTTTTAAAAATGGAGTTTCAGTACCACACAAAACTTATAATTTGCGGAACATGAACACGTTTGTTGACATTTGGACCAACCACACATTGTCATTATTTTGGGACCCAGCAGTTTGATTTCGGTGCTACAGTCACAGTTTGGCCGCTCCTCAATAAGTGCTGAGGTTCAGTACCCTGCCCAATATCCCTTCTGTAGTCCCTTTCCCATCAGATAATCTTAAAGTGTCTTATTTAAAAATATATATTGTATAATACGTATGTACTAGTGCTTTTTATTTGTGCGTTAAATTTCTGATTTAAAGCACAGAGGCGATTTAGCTTCAGCAGCAGCTTGCTTTTATTGTTCCCAATTCCAACAGTTGGACTCTCCTTTTGGGCAGAGGTAGCGCTTGTGATTTAGCTGTGATTTATTATAGGTCCTATTAAACACAACACAGCGAGAACAGCAGCTTTTTTCAGTATTTCAGCCTCATTTGATGGAAATGTAGCATTTCAATGTTGTTTTATCTGTGTGTGTGTTTGCACGTGTGTGTGTGCACGTGTGTGTGTGTGCATGTGTGTGTTAGTGCACGTGTGTGTGAGAGAGATACTGGAGGCTTGCCAGGACAAACATGAAGCTGCCATATATGGAGCTCATCTAAAGCAAAGCAACTGTCTGAGCCCTCATGGGACTGACAGAGTAAGAGAGAAGTTTGGGGGGGGGGGCAAAAAGGGGGGGGGGAATGAGAGAGAGAGAGAGAGAGCATGAAATAACGTGACAAGAAGTGTGAGACATGAAGAGAAGGTGGAGAAATAGAGTTTACACAGGATTTAGAGTAGTGTGAGTCAACACGGGCCCATAGAGGAAGTGATTTCTCACCTTTGCCCCCCCCCCCCCCCCCCCCCCCCCCCCCCTCTTGTGCACCCTCTCAGGTGTAAAACACTGGCACATGATTGGACACCTCCAGCCTGAGACCTCCTACGATATCAAGATGCAGTGCTTCAACGACGGAGGAGAGAGCGAATACAGCAACGTCATGATCTGCGAGACCAAAGGTAAGAGCAAATAAACGTCATGACTCATGCTCAAACCAGACCTCCACTTCATGGAAAGTCCAGTCATGTTTCTTTGAAGGCTGTCACTTTAATGACGGGTATGATCGCCATAATTACACAACATAATCCTACTGAGTTTTATGAGACCGACAACAATGGTTTGCATTCTGTGGTTTGGTACTGTGTTATTTTTCTTGGTTGCTTGCGGGTAAATAGCTGTTCCTCATGTCCCCTCCTCCCCACCTCCCTCCCCTTCTCCCTGCTCCAGCACGTCAGTCCCCAGGGTCGCCCAGCCAGCACCCCATTACCCCACCCTACCCCCACCCACAGGAGCCACCCAGCCCACCTGGAGGACTGCTGTACCTGATTGTGGGCTGTGTTTTGGGGGTGATGGTGCTCATCCTGCTGGCTTTTATCGCCATGTGTCTGTGGAGGAATCGCCAGCAGAACAACATGCACAGTGAGTCTCTCCACAAACAAAACATTAAGCATAAAACGGGTATAGATTCTCCAAGTTCACTCCAAGTTTTACTAGGGCTGCAAATAATTATCAGTTAATTTTTTTTATGGGAAATAAAAGATTTCAGCTTGTTTAATGTGACTATTCACTAGTATCTTCTCTACTTTGTGACAGTAAACTGAATATCTTTGAGTTGTGGGCAAATCGAGACATTTAAGGACGTCATCTTAGGTTTTGAGAAACACAAATCCACAGGTTTCACAATATTCTGATGTTATGAAGAGCTAGCAATCATCCATTAACCAAAAAAAAAATCAACAGAATCATCCACTATGAAAGCACCAGCATGCATACTGAGAGTTAAAGGTCTCATATTTAAAGATAGTTGGCCCCAAGACAGCATGTGCAGCATATTCCAAGTCTTCATTGTACATATAAGGCTCCCACAGCACTTGCAGAGGCTTTTTTTTTTTGGGGGGGGCGGCAAAACAAGAAAAGTAAAGGATTCTTCCAAAGGACCATTGTCAGCAAAATGTAACAACAAATTTACCACTTAAAAGAAACAGTATATTGATCAAGATTGATGTATCGTTTTCAGTTATGAAATGAACTAATCATATAGTATATGTAAGAGATTAAATGGGCATATGTATGGGCTCGTATCGGTTGCAGGCCCCTGAATCAAAAAGAAATGGTCTCGTGGCAGGATTTGTTAAATTAGTAAATATTGTGTCAAAGAATCCATGTAATACCGTTTCATGATAAAACTTCTGATTTACACCCGTAATAATTATCTAAGGACTGCACTGGCCAAATGAGTAGTTTCACATTGTTAACCCTTGTGTTTTCTTTGCTAGATAGAGATTTGCTAAAGAGCGTTATGTGGAATCTGTCATGTTATTTTAATAACTACAATTGGGTAATTAAAAAGAACATTGATACAGGAAAACGGGTCAATTTGACCTGAGGACAACATGAGGGTTAATGTATCCTGGGCTATGATTAGATTTCAGTGCGTACTTAAGAACGATCCGGCTCAATACCTAGCATTGTCAATAATAAAGTTATTATTTTTTACCTGTTATGATGTAGAATATGACCCTCCCGGGTACCTGTACCAGCCAGCGGAGATGAATGGCCATGTCCTGGAGTACACCACCCTGTCTGGCACCAGCCGCATCAACGGGGGCGTCCACGGGGGATACAGCCACAACGGGCCCATGTTATCCCAAGGGTGCCATCACCTTCACCACAAACTCCCCAACGGCTTGGCGCTGCTCAACGGCTCCGGCAGCCTGTTCTCACCCGGCCACCCACACAGCCACAATGGCACCCTGCCCCACAGCACGCGGGACTGCGAGCACCCGCACCCCCACCACCACCATAACGTGAGTACACCAAAACCTAGAGACTGGACCTGATATTCGGCTATCAAGGCGTGTGCAAAATCCTCTCCAGCAGATGATCTCTATTGATTATTCTTGTCCTAAAGTACAATGTTGTCTCGTTATATATCGTCATGTACTGCACTGTCCGTGTCAAGCTGTATGATTGAGAAATTATGTTTTTGTATTAGAGCCCGACCGATAAAGGATTTTTAAGGCCGATACCAATAAATACCGACAAATATTTGCTTATTTAAAAATCCGATGTGTCGATACATTGGCCAATATACTGCATATATATTTTTTTAATCCAGAAACACATAACAAAACAAACATATTTTCCTAACATTAGTTAATTGTAGTTATTTATAGCAAGCCACAACAGAACAGAGGAACATAAAAATATGTTCATGTTCTGATAAATAAAGTGTATAAAAATACAAACTGAAGATATGAAACTTCCTTTGAACAAAAACATTTTGACAAAAATCAGTGTTGCCAACAGGGACGTTGTAGAGCGTCCTCTGGTGGACAGACTACACAACACCCTCACTAACGGGGACGTTGTAGAGCGTCCTCTGGTGGACAGACAACACAACACCATCACTAACGGGGACGTTGTAGAGCGTCCTCTGGTGGACAGACTACACAACACCCTCACTAACGGGGACGTTGTAGAGCGTCCTCTGGTGGACAGACTACGTAATACCATCACTAACGGGGACGTTGTAGAGCGTCCTCTGGTGGACAGACTATGCAACGTCAACGCTCATAACATGGTTGACAGCCCGTTTTTATTCATTTATCAGAATCATTTATTTGTCATTATAAAAGATTCTGATGAATGAATATTAAAAAAATGTACATACCAATATATTGATGGGGCTCTAGTTTGTACGCGCTTCTTGCCCAAGACAAATTTCCCACAGTGCAATCAATTTTATCTTATCTTATCTTAAGGCTAGAAGGGAAACAGCCACGACGACGACAGTTAAATTTAGGCATCAAAGCGACTAGTTAAGTTCAGGAAAAAGATTGTGGTTTGGTTTTAAACACTCCAGAGGGACGAACACGCGTTTACTAGGTGAATGTGTTAAACTTACATTATTAAATTAGCCTATAATTTGCATATCTTCCGGTCATAGCTGTATCCCTTCTAGCCACAACCCCATTATTCACTATTAAAGACCAAGCATGGTGTTTTACATTATATGCAGTTTGGTTTGGCTAATTGTAGTGTGTGTGTTCTCTCGTCAGGGCGGAGGCATGTACACCGCTCTTCCCCAAACAGAGTCGTCTGACTGTATGAGCTGTCAGAACCTCTGCAACAACAACAGGTAACAGTTGGTAAAAAATTTTTTTTAGAAATCCAGGAATTTCTTGGTGTTTATTAATCAGAAAAGAAACTGAAAAAACAACCCAGAGACACTGTATGGTGAATGTATATTTTTTTTTACTTACTTGAAGAAACTCTGGTACAAACATTTGTTATAAGAGCACAAAAAAAATGAATTACTGATATTGGTAGTTAATATGCGCACACACACACACACACACATACACACATACATACACACACACACACACACCCTCCTGCTAGTTCTGTTTATGTACTTAAGCGTCCCCAACATCACAGTTTACCCTGTGTGCACCCAGCCAGCAGACCTAATGAGCCCTGTGTTTATTTACCTCCGGCTGCTGGGAAAAGAGGGGGTGTGGTCACAATCCAGTCATGTGCCGACAGAGGGAAGCTGAGTTCAGGGAAACATGGTGAAGCTGGCTGCGTTCAACGTTCTGCGTTTGGGAACTTCAGCGGAGGGCAAAACCACAACGTGTCACAGTTCTTCAGAAGCATTGGGACTGGACCTTTAATCTCCGGTCCAACTGTTGAAAAGCTGTGCGAGAGGGCTCCATTCGTGTTAGAGAGCTGTCAGTGCTTTGTCCACCGTCAGGGCTATCACATTAACACAAGGGGTTTTCTGTGTCTGGGGAAAAAAGCCACACATATCTGCTGAGAGAAAGAACCAGAGCTCTATGTTCAGCAGAAGATGCTTCATAAACGACTGTCTCGCTTTTTTCTTTCCATCTCTCTCTGTCTCGGAGCAGATGTTACAACAAGACCAATGGCACTTTCTCCAGCGGCACTCTGCCCGTAATGCATCGCGTGGCGCCGTGCCAGCAGGACGGTCTGGAGATGGTGCCTCTGCCTTCCTCGCAGTGCCACGGCCCCGACAGCCATCTGCTCTCTGGGGACCCGGGGGCCGACGCAGGGGGCCGGCCAGACGAGCACAGGGAGTCCTCGCCCTCGCAGCATTCCTGCTGTCTGGTCGGGAACAATGACAACTGTCCAGCAGACAACACTGGTGAGACATATTCTTTTACCAAAGTATTTTGTCTTCTTTCCTCGTTCAACACTTTTCTTTTCTTCTTTTTCTTTGTTTTCTCTGCTTATGTTTTTTCACTGCAGAGACAGCCACCTAGAACTGCAACTCCTCAAGACGTTTTTGGTGCTCTGCCTTTATGAAATTTCCAAAACATGAATAATCACATGTCTTTTTTGCATAATATTGAAACACAATTTAATTGAATACTGAGGTTTTAAGACTCCAACATTGTTTCCCAAGCTATGTTGGTCCAGGGGCATGCAAGGTGTCATACGGGCTATGCAACAAAAACAAAGAATCTTAAAAGAGTGTGTATGTAGCTGAAGGTTGAACGTTTGAAGGGCCCGGGGTATGGGACTGAAAAACGTTTTGGGAAACTGAAGTCAAATTATGCATACAAAAACTACATCAACTTCAGCATTACACACACTTAGGGCTGCGCACTATATCATTTTATTACTGTAAATGTGATATTAACTGGTGAGAAAACCACATTGCCAAAAGGCTGCGACATATAGCAATAGAAGCTCAGAGACTTTTTTAGTTAGACTTATATCAGTAGAAATCTGCACGTTAAAATGTCACTCTCATTCTTTTTTTAATGGTGCTTTTTATTTTTAATTCAATTAAATTTGTTCAGGGATATCATTTTTAAATTCAACAAGCAGTTTGGTGTATTTGAGCAGAATCCTGAAAGCAGCAGAAAGGCAGAACTCAGTAGCCTACATTTTAATATCTGTTAATTTGTGGCACGTAATATCGTTTTTGCGATATTCAACAACTTTGTCGCATATCTTCCTCATGTTGTGCTGGCCTACATATAATGTCACCATGGAATCCTTTCATCCTTATTGTTAACAGTGATACAATTTGCTTTTATAATAGAAAAGTGTTTTGTTATGTCTTATTGCAGTCATTGCAAGAACACCTTTAAGTGTTGTTGGATTGTATAGCATCTGTGGAAAGTGAAGTATTTCATGATAAAAACACACTCAGATTGGCTTCTACAGTAACCAATATGAATGTACCATTATTTAACCACATACTCATGCTCATTCATACCCATTATAATTTTAAGCTTACCCAATAGCTGTTAACAGGAATATCTTGACATTTTCAGAGCGCTTGTTTATTTGCTGTCTTGTAGAGAGTCAGGTGGGAAGATTGAGATTGGGAAGATTCTCTATGTGTCTGGTGAATACAAGGCTACATCCAACAGGCTTAGTTTAGGTTAGCTTAGCTTGGCATAAAGACTGAAAAAAATGTCTTAGGCAACTTCCTAAAGTCTTGTCGTCACCCCGCGGTTGCTAGGCAGCCATTGGAGACTCCGGGAAGTCTCTTCCCAAAGATTAAAATCTGCTGTGCTATCTACAACTTGTCCATTTTCAAAAAAATATGATATAAGATGAGAATTTGTGAACATTAAACGGAGCTTGGCTCTCCGTTTCCCCCTGTTTCCAGTCGCTGTGCTAAGCTAAGCTAACCTGCCCCAGGCTATGATTTTATTTTTAACGGGCAGTGTGGCATCAATCTTTTCATCTAACTCTTTGCAAGAAAGCAAATAAGCATATTTTCCCAAAATGCTAAACAATTGTTTTAAATCAATTCAGCCCAAAAAAAAAAAAAATCCCAGGAAAGTGGAACTTTCAGACCTTTACACTATTATGAAATTAAACTCTAAACAGTTGTTATTCTTCTTCATGCTTTCCTAGCAAGTCTTTATATCTTTATGCAGCAACACCACAAATTACTCTGTGGGCCTCTCCAGAATCTGTTCCTGTCTTTTTTGATATAAAGTATAAACCAAAGTCTCTCTCTCTCTCTCTCTCTCTCTCTCTCTCTCTCTCTCTCTCTCTCTCTCTCTCTCTCTCTCTCTCTCTCTCTCTCTCTCCCTGGGTGTGTGTGTGTGTGTAGCTGAGGAGGAGCTGGAGTGTGTGGACACGGAGGGGCCTGTGGTGTGCTGGGAGAGTCTCGGCCTGCCAGACTTGGACTGTGACGAAAAGCCCGGGTGGATCTCCAGCAGCAGCCTGGCGGGCGAGCTGATCCAGCCCAGCCCACAGGAGGTCTGAAGCCAGCCCACACACACACACACACACACACACTCCCCTGCAGCGTGGAGGCTTCAGAGGAACCAGGCAGAGAGACAGTGGTGGAGATATATCACAGTGGAAGAGGACCGGGGATGAGATAGTCAGAGACACTGCATGTTACGGTGACAAGGACACAAAACGTTGGACGGACTGAGCTGAGATGCTCAAAAAAGAGCGACTGAGAGCGAAGCCAGACGGAGAGAAACGGAAGGAATACTTGCTCAAAGACAAAAACTACAGTACATCCCACTGGAGGGAGGACTCTCACGAAAGATCAAAAACTCTCTGAGATGACTTATTTATTTTTTGTAGTAGTGAAATATTATTTCATATGAATGTATCTGTTTTAAAGTTACAAAAAAAAAGTTTGTCTTTTATATTATTTATGCCTTTTTGGATGAGAAATACTTTTTATTTGTTGCTGTTTTGTCCTTCTGTGTTCCACTCTAAAGTGCGGAGATTAGCAATGGTCTGTGTAAAGTTTTGTAATAATATAAAGAGAAGATATGGAAGAGTAAAACAACAAGCTATTTTCAATGTCTTTCCTCCTCTCCTTCATGTGTAGCGGCCAATGAATGATTGATTTAGTGGATTTCGCGGCCCAGGTCCAAACCCATCCATATTTCTGGCAGGCCTTTGATGTGGCTCTGTGATGGGCTGTTCCACTGCAGTGACCCCTGAACGGGGTGAACACTCCCTGCACTGTTCACAGTAAGGCGGCTGCTCTTTGCTTCAGTGAATACTTGATAGCTCATCACTTTACGCAAAATTCACTATTGCTTTGAGAGCAGTGTTGACCTACTGGTCCCAATCCGTTAGTGAGGTGGTGTAGTTAAATGTTAAAACTGCTCTGCTGCTAGTGACAGAATACTTTCCCAACCTTTCTCATTTGTAAAATCCCACAGGTGAGGTTTATCTGAGGTCAGGTACAAATCTCCAACCACAGGAAGAAGTTAAAGCTAGTGTAAATTGCAGCAAATACTCCATCCAGAGAACAGTGTATCCTCATCCATGTGGCATTCTTGGTAAAAGGTCAGTTCAAATCAAATCATAAACACACGTTTTTAGAGTAACTTTATTTTTATTTGAACCTGTACCCAATTTTCCTTTGTATTTTGTGTAGACTGATTGTTACAACAATTTTTGAATTCAGTCCAGAATTAAGCAAGATCGATGCAGTAGGCATGGGTAAAAGCCACAATTTAAGTTATTGGGCAATTACACATCTTCAATTTCCATCCACTAAAAGTGTTTGTGTCTGACATTATGGCAATGATCCCTACAGAGATAGAACTTGTTGTTAAAGAGTAATATCCTTTTTGTTTAACATGAATAGCGCCTGCCAAAGCCACCAGACTCTATTTAAATAAACAGTAATTTTATCATCGTAAAACACGCTTCATTCAAATTGATAAAAATCTAAACCCTGTACGTGTTGTCTTTCCACTGTTCCAACAATCACCACTCTGGTTTGGTTGGAGTTAATTGGGGGCGGAGGGGTGATTGCGCAGTGGATATGACACATGCCTTTTGGTGTGGGAGATCTGTGTTTGATTCCCACTGAGATACATCAACCAATGGGTCCCTGAGCAAGACACTTAACCCATACTTGCTCGAAAAGGCTTGCAACCTCTGATATATAGCAATTCAAAGTTGTTTTGGAAAAAAGCATCAGCTAAATGACATGTAATGTACAAAATAACCCCTTAATTCACTAATTTACATGTGAAAATATGCTTTCTCTATACACGCTAAAAGTACTGATTATTTGAATGGAGTCTGGTTGGTTTGGTGAAACTAAAATGCTTTCACTCTTTTACAAAAAAGTCTATCTCTGTAGGGATCCTTTCCATGATGCTGTCAGACACAATAATAATCAGTCTGTCAACGGCAAAAACAACTTTTAGTGGACAGAAATTGACGATGCATATTCGCCCAATAGGGTTACATTGAAGTCCGGTTTGTTGCTGCCAGTTATAGTGTTGTTGCTCAATACAGGACCAATTTCAAAGATTTCTGTTCACCTTGGTCACTTAGGCCCCAATGAATGAGGAAATATGGCCCAGTTTGCAACAAGTTATTTTACATACCCCAAACTTTAACATATGACACAAAGCCTATGTGCATAGCTGGGGTCTATATTACAAAATATCTTATTTTTGGGTTTGTGTGGACTGACCCTTTAAGTAATCACAAATTTGGAAGGTTGGTAAAATGACCATCTGTTCCATATTATTGACTTTAAATTGCATAATTTCTGGGAACTGAAGGTTGAATGCCAGTTGGAGCTGCTAACATGCAAAGTTGACTGGTGTTTCTTGAGTATCTCGGTGTAGAGCACACAATGGGAAGTGGTACATTAGAAACAGTAAGAGGCTGGGTTGAGATGAGTGATTATCAGAAGTTGCCATGTTTGCTCCTATTGTTCAAAAATACTGCAGATAACTCATTCATAAAACAAGTTGGACTCTACTCTTCTCAAGTGTCAGCCTGCATTAGCCAAACCCGTTTTCTGACGATTTAAACCCTCCATTGGTTTTAAAATAATCTCCATGTTGTGCTGACTGATTGGAGTTGATAGGATTGCAGCAGGCAGATGACAGGGCTGGCCCTGATTCACGGAGGATGACTGTGGTGCAGGCTTTCCATGCCTGGTGCCTGTCTGCCTGTGTTTGTGCCAGCGCCGGCTGCAAGTCCTCAGGCCCCGGCTCGCCTGGCATCTCTCCTCCCCCTCGGGCTATACGAGATATTCCTGGCACCCAGATCTACTCGCCTGCTGCTGAGGCGTGGCATAGCCTCTTCCGGCTTTTATTTTTAGTCTTGATGGAGGCTGGCGGCATCCGTTCAGTTGACTTGACTTAAACTAAGTTCTTTTCCAGGAATAGCCTGCTGAGTTCTACAGTGTACACTGAGAATCCAAAAGTAGAAGTGACAGTCACAGCACAGAATGATGGGAGGAACTGGCCATTCCCTGCACAGTCGGATTAAGTTTCCTGTCATCTTTTGCTTTGCTACCACACAGTATAGCTAGTATTTGAGTGTCCATTAGGATTCATTGGCTGGCAACAGAAAGAAAAGGGAACAAAACAATGGGTAGGAAATGAATCTGGAAAGGAAAGAGCAATGGTCTGGGGAGGGAGAGGGGATGCTGACAGATGCAGGCTGGGCTGATGGGGAGAAGATAAGGGTAGGGTTGTCTCTAAATGAGCTGCTTCTCCATCTCCCACGTCTATCAGTCGGCACTCTCCCTCAGCCCTGGCTTGCACCCTCTACCCACACAGCTACACCCCTTCATTAAGGAGCCCATGGGAACAAGAAAGATCATTGTCTGCCTTGGAATTTCAACCCCTTGCTGCAGAGCCGACCTGTTAACGCCAGGCCCTCTTTCCTCCTCCCACCATTCTTCCCTTCCCTCTCCAACTCACCCTGAATGAATGTAATTCTTATGAATCGAGCAGTGTGTTGTTAAGTCGCTTGATTCAGCCCCCGGGCGGTTTTTATCCTTGAGATGTCACAAACCAAGAGTGCAGCATGTTGTGGTTGGATGAACTCCAGCGGCATTGCAGTGGGTCCCCGCAAATGATGATCTCATATGCGCCAGAAGACTAATAATCTGTGTTCCCGCGAGGATATCCGCTAATAATTAATCAGGATCAAGTCTTGATGCGTGAAATTTCACACTCATGCCTATTTGTAGACAGCACCTGTTAGATATAATCAAGGAAACAACGTCTCATCTTTATCTCAGCGACATCTATTTAGATCAGGGGTGTCCAACTCAATGTCACTATGAAAGGGCCCCACTGGAAAATGGGACGCGCATCAAGGGCCAGACATGTAGAAAAAGTCAGATATCCTTGGGATTATCACATGTCTCATATTCACACTTACAAAGTTCCTTGGCCATCGTACAACTTACTAAATCAATCATTCTGATTAAAATGTAATCACAGGCCTGGATATTGAGTCTCATTGCTACTGTGGGAATTTCTGAACCTCAGAGTCTGCAAATCTACAAAATTCCACTATGAATGTCGCGTAATTACAGTTTTTCTTTTGGTTTGGCTCACAAGTGGGTGGGCCAAAATTGATTGTGAACCTGAATTGATAAGCGGGCCGAATCAAAGTGAGGGGTCACATTTGGCCTGCGGGCCTTAAGTTTGACACGTGGTTTTGATAAATAGATGGACTTTATTAATTCCAAACTGGGGAATTACTGATTTTACTGCCCCCATTCTCTCCTTGTCCGCTGTGATTATACTGATCTGGATCAATAATGGAACAATAGGATAAGAAATGAGCTTCACTTCCAAATGAAATTGATGGTATTCACATGAATCAGAAGAAATCCTGAGAGCCACACTTACTGAAAAGTAAATCCGCATCATCATTTTTATTCCCCAACCACTTTCTGTGCACAGATATGTGCAACTGTTTGTTTTATACGGATGAATTATCTACAAGAACACTTGTTCTACAGTATGTGTAAGGATTTCTGTCAAGGCATCCGACAGTTCAAAGAAGCTAAAATGCTCCGAGAAAGGATTCAGGAAGGAGAGTTTGGCAGTTTTTTTGTTGTTGTCCTCGAGTCCAGTTGACCCATTTTCCTATATTAATGATCTTTTTTACTACCCAAAATAACATGATTGATTCCAAACAACGTTCTTTGGCAAGTACAAATCTCTACTTTCATTAATGTTTGGGGCTGTCTTTTTCAATTTTATAGCATTTGGAGAATTTTTTCCTTAGCATTTGAAGTGGTTTCAAAATAGTATACATTAAACCTTGACATATTCCAGTCTGTTATTATCCATCAACAGACATTCCTATAATTTTAGTCTAAATAATTCCTAAATTCTTTGCAAACATTAGGTGCAATTTCCCATAAATGAGGTTTATTGAGCATAAATTCCAAAAACAACTATAAAACTGAAGATAATAGAGTTGAAAATGTCAATAAAAGTGACAAACATTGAAAAAAAGCATCAAAAGTGATGAAAAAGGTAAGCAAAATATAAAAACAACGATAAAAAGCCGGATTTTCCATTTTGAAGGGCAACAACACAAGGGTTAAAATGTGAAGTGTGTGTCGGTGTGCTCTAGATGTGCCACTGTGTGTCACTCTGTTTAAAATGACACACAGTAGTAACACACCGAGCACAGTCTGATGCACTTAAAGAAAGAACAACGACGCAGCAGGGCGGCTGTTAGAACGAAGCAGAAGCAGTGATGAACTACATATTTTGAAGAAAAACCAAACAGTCTTGTCTAATGAACCTGCTATGCTTGGTTTTAATGATTAACACAATACAACACCGGCTAGGTATTTGAAATGGAAACCACAAGCTCAGGTCTACATGGTGTCACGCTTCACTTTATACGGCTACCAAGGCTGCAGGAGACAATAACACAGTCTTCCCCTGATCAAAGGGGCTCAGTGTGTGTTACAGTCCAGACTGGTGCTAAAAAGTCTTTTTACCCAATTGACAAAAAAACATATTTTCTCAATTAACTTTTGTTCTATTAAGTAATTTTGGGGTTTATTTGCCCAGATATTGAGTTTTCTGTTACTGAGATTTTGGCCTCTGTCCTAATACAATGAAGGGTGTGTTGAATTTTAATTGTGATGCTTACAAAATGACCTAAACATGTGTCTTTCCAGAAATTAAACCTCCCAAAACAGTTGGGGTACTCACAAGAAACTGGGAATGGTCATAATCAATACATGCTGAGATATCCTGGCCTGTAGTACCTTGTAGCCAATAGGTCAAAGTACAAAAATGCTGGATCCTACACTTCCCATAATGCAACTTAGTAGTTTTTTGTGGTTGTTTTGCTTGGTAAACACCACCAATTTTCGAACTCCACGGCAACACAGACATTAAGTCTTCTTCAGGGTGGTACAAGACAACAGTTTGATTTTGGTAGTACTTCCCTGTAGTTACATGTGTAAAATGTGTAGATTTTGGTGTAGTTTTCCTTTAAATGTACGTTTTTTTATAGGTGAAATTTCCTTCCATTCCCTTTACTTCATCCAGGCCAAAAAGACACTACGCATGGCTCGGTACTACTAAAGGTAAGTTCGAGAATATGTTTTAAGGAATTTGACTCTTTTAAGCAGATTATTTGAAGATGCAAACGGTGTTCATATATGTTAAAAGTACACAGTAACACAGCACACTCGAAAGGGATGAGACTTAAAGACAAAATACACCAGAGAGTCGTCATCAGTCGTCCTCCACGTCCAGCCGGGTGTAGTAGAAAGTAATCCTGGTCCCTTCGTCCGTGTCGTACAGCGCCTGGCAGGTGTACATGCCCTCCGCGTCCCTGTGGAGCTCCTCTATGACCAGAGCAGAGCCGTTGACGGGCACCTGCATGCGGCCCAGGCTGCTGGACTGAGCCTGGAGCTTCGGGCCTTGTCCGTAGTTGTAGGCCACTGCTACGTTGCTATCAGTTCCCGGTTTGGTGAAGCCCCAGATGAAGATGGAGGGCAGGTTGGAACCACAGTCCAAGGTGACTGAGGCCCCCACCGTCGCTGTGGCGTTTGAGCAAATGTACTCCACCTCCTCGGGGTCCAGTATCTCCAGAGCTGTAACACAAGACGCCCGGAGCCACTTCCCCATTACTGTATGAAAATAAAAACTCATCGACAAAAAAACAGCGCCAACAAGCTCAGCATTGACAGATGTTTATTAGTCAGTGTCTTCAGAGAACTTTTTACAAGACCTCACAGTTGGTTGGGAATGGACTGCGTCAGCTCTTGAGGATAAGCAACACATAATTAAACCCACTCTCAGTTTATCAGCCTCTGGCCTATTTGATGGATCAAACTTTATGACCCTCCCTCTTGCTGCGCTTAGCAGTTTGACATAATAATGGCAGCAGATTGTGATAAAGAGAAAGTATGCTCGCCTCAACTTGTCTCCAACCCCACATCTTTGTTTTTTAAAGGAAGCTAAAGTATAATTGGTCTTTTACCTTGTAGAGGAAGAGCCATCCAGCAGAGGAGCAAGCAGATGTAAGGACTCATCCTCAGACTCCCTGTTGTGCCACGACGCTTCAACTGGAAGCCTATCACGGAGGTGAACGCGTGTCTGCCTCTCCGGTCTCACACTGCTGTACACACTGAGAGCGATTGAGCCAGGCCGAAGGACTCACAGGGAGGAATCAAACTACACTGGAAACCATTTTAATTATTCATCGATGCATCCGCCTCCCCAGCGTCGCTTCAATTCACCTGTCTCTCCACCTCTTCCACTCATGACGGGGCTAATGGCTGGACTTGAGCGTGAAAGGTGTAGGGTGTCAGGATGATGCCATGGCTTCATTCATTATTGAACAACCCAGTGGAGCCGTTTTTAGAAATTCCATCACTTCCAACGGGGAATTAAAAAAACACCGGGCCAGAAGCTCCCTTGCAAACACATGCTAGATATTATTTACCCTCTTAAAGGCATGCAGTCAGATTCACAATATCTACTGATAACTGCAATTCTCATGACTCAGTGAATAGCATTGTGCCGTCTCCAAGTTTGGGCATGTGTAGAACATGGAAGCACTGCATTACACACTCAAAAATGTATGGGTTTGTGCAGAATTCGTGTATGGATGTTGAAATCCGTCAATGCATGTTGTGGCACACTTGTGCAAGCATATCTTGTGTGGAAAAAAAGGTCTCTGTTAAGATTAGATTAAGGATGAACCAGTGAGCATCATTAGCGGTGTCACGCAGCAGCCACCAGTAAAAAACTGAGTTCCTCAGAGCCTCTGGCTGAAGTCTGGGCCTGATGGCTGCAAGAGGCTGAAGCTGGAGGCTCACTGGAGGCAGCCCCAGACTGAGAAGAAGGCTCTAATTAGTAGGGACGTAGAATTAGTAAGGACTTGTTCAGTTCTTTTGGGAGGGGGAAGAGGAGGGCTATATTTAGTAAGGCCGCTGGAAGGCAGACAGATGTAATAAAATTGCAGTATAAAACAACATGGTTTTGAGGGCAGAGTGGACTGGAAGATGAAGTTCAAAGACGTTTTAGGGAAACACTGACAAGCTAGTAAACACATTGCACAGTGATGTGTCTACTAAATTGCAAAGAGGTATGGTGCAATGGAAAACCTGAAGATTATGTACAGAAGAGCAAAATGTTGCAAATGGGCAGCAACAGGAGAGCAAGTCAGAAACGAGTCCGAGAAAAGAAAAACATCAAGTTTATGAGGAGTTAACCAATTTGGAAGACTTTTAACTTAATATACGTTTTGGAAAAGACTAGCTGGAAGGCAGTTTTATGTTGTTTGCACCCCACTGGCTGAAACCCCAGGGTATATAATAGGCATGCCTTGAAATACATGTTATTAACTGTGAAGGGCAGCTTTAGGCATCCCAGCCCACAGCCTGCCAGGAATCCATTCGCAACACTTTATTGTATTTGATCGGAATTAGGCCTTACATAAGCTGTACAGCTATTCTACACTAAACGTTAGCTCACATGCAGTGCAGCTAGGCTGCTAACATTACCGTGACACTGCTGTCTTGCAGCTGCTACACCACGCTGCATGTCGGACTGCGAAAAAGGTGGAAGGGACAGTGATTTGTCATGAAAAAGTCCGGTTCTGTTGGACCAAGAGCTGACCAAATTCTTCCGTGGTGAAGCACATCATTTCTAAATGCTGCAGTCCTGCACACAAGGGCCTATCAACATCTGCTGGTTGCCTGCCTGATTTGCCGCCTTGCAACTTACAGAAAAAAGAATTGGTGAAGGAAGAAGGCCTACTGGAAAATGAGTTGTCAAAAAGCAACAGGTTTTTGATGGTGGTCAGTGTGGGGGGTGTTAGCCTCGGAGAGGGTGTGTGGGAGGGGACGACAGGGGAAGATAGCGTCTTATCTGGACTCTCTTTGAGCCTTAAAAGCTTTCAGGTGCAGAGCCCCATTGAGTGGATCCGGCCAGGCCAAGCTTTTTTTCTGTTCTTGGCAGCAGATGAGAGAACTGAATCCGACCCAGATAGCCGGGACTACATAGGGATCTGGGTAACACATTACTGCCACCCCAAAATGTGCCACCCGTCCCAACTGTGAGCGCTTGGCAACGCTGCACTTTATGTGAGAGCAAAGCTGGCAAAACAGGTGGGTTCCGTGAGCGTGCCCTGTGATTAGATCAGTCATTACCCCTGGCTTTGTTGACAGCAGAGCTAACCTCTCATTTCACAGGACCACCTGTACCGGAATGAGTTACTAACCCTTAACAGCAGATGATTCAATCTCTGGATTAAAAAAGAAAAGTCTTGGCTCACAGCGAGGATGTGTGTTTCCACTTATCTTCTAATGAGATTTAGATTCACAGTGCTGCACAGCCACTGTGTTTGTTTTTGTACCTCAGGATTTTATCACGGTTGTCCAGCGTCCAACAATGTTGACTTCCTCTTGTTGGTGTAGCCATATGCGTAGATTTGTGTTAGGGGGGTGTAGAGGGGCAGGGGATAGTTCCCTCTCCATTATTTAGAGGAGATAGATTTGTTCCTTTTCAAAACATTTAACAAGCCCACTCCCCAAAAAAACCACTGTAGTGGACCGTGCCATGTCTCCTTTCTCTTTTCTATTTCTCCGTGAAATGAAGCCGCCTTTAAGTGTGATCGGAAACATCCAGATTTATAAACGATCTGACGGAAGCCAGCAACTGTGAAACATGAAATAAAGATGTGATCTGTGCAGAAAAGGCAAAAATTGTTGCATAAAAATTCACCAGAATGCAGGAAATGAAGTGTTTGATCCTCAAAATGTTCAGGTGGAAGACAAGTCACTCCACGGTTATTTAATACATTACAACCCCACCGGTTACAATGTGCACCCCTCCACGCACACACACACATACACACAAGAACTGCACCCTTGAGTGTAGGTGTCCTCATGTTTTATTTTATTTTATTTTTATTTTTATTTTTTTTTTTATTTTTATTTTTATTTTTATTTTTATTTTTATTTATTTTTTTATTTTTATTTTTTTTTTATTTTTTTTTTTATTATTTCACTTTCTTTCATTTTATTTATTTTTTATTTTTTCAATCATTTTTATTTATTCTTTTTTATTCTTTTTTAAAATATATCTATTTATTAGTTTAATTATTTTTTGTTTGTTTATTTTTATTTATTTTTTATTTCTGGCCCTGGGTTGCATTCTCTGTCCCAGTGTTTTGTTTGTAATTGCTTGCTGCTGTTTACTTTTTGACTGCAGCTGTGAGGTTTTATCGTCCTCATCCTCCTCTTCTATTCTTCCATCTTCAGTTGACGGTTGGGTCGGGGACCACACATTGTGGAGGTGGAGCGCGGCTGGTAGGCTGGGTAACATATATTAGCCAGGCTGCCGTACATTTCGGTCCTATCATCATTCATCTAGCAGGCGGGCAGGCAGGCAGAGCGGAGGTGAGCAAGGCTGTGCGGAGGCTTGTGCTTGCAAAGCATGGAGGCCCACTCCCACCCCCATGACCCCCATTTCCCTCCTGGCTCGCTCATCTCATGGCCTAAAACTGAATCACGGAGCAGAGCACAGCTGACTGGCCTTGGGACAGGAGCAGCAGGAAGGGGCCTCTCTCCTCCACTGAGCCCCACGAGTGCACCGGCACAAAATATTGTTTTACAAAAAGAAAGCTACAAATAACCTCTGCAGTCCTTCAGCCATGGACAAATGCACAAATTGTTGTCTTACTAAGGGCTAGAAACAGTGTGGAACTTGTGTGTGGAAAAGAGAAACAGAGTCATTTAGTGTTGTTGTTCTTCAAATCAAAAAACAAGAAAACCAAAGTTGTGTAACAGGCCAATTTTGGTTTTTGCAAATTCCTTATTGTCATTAGTCCGTTTCGAATTGAAGAATATGGAAAGATGTGTATATGGAGCTTTCCACGGTGCAAATTAATGGAGCACCGGGGAAAACTCCAGCCTGCAGTCCGGCCTTTAGCTGTGTTTGGTTCCTTGTCTTACGTCTGTTTGTGTATATGTGTCTGTTTCTGCGTTTGTTGTTTTTGTCTCCCTCCCTCCCATCTTTCCTCTCTATGTTCTATTTTTTTTTCTTTTTATTTAATTTCCATTCATCCATCTTCATCCGCTTATCCGGTCTCAGGTCGCGGGGGCAGCTGCTCCAGCAGGGGACCCCAAACTTCCCTTTCCTGAGCCACATCAACCAGCTCCGACTGGGGGGATCCCGAGGCGTTCCCAGGCCAGGTTGGAGATATAATCTCTCCACCTAGTCCTGGGTCTTCCCAGAGGCCTCCTCCCAGCTGGACGTGCCTGGACCACCTCCCTAGGGAGGCGCCCAGGAGGCATCCTTACCAGATGCCCGAACCACCTCAACTGGCTCCTTTTGACGCGAAGGAGCAGCGTCTCTACTCCGAGCTCCTCTCGGATGACTGAGCTTCTCACCCTATCTCTAAGGGAGACGCAAGCCCCCCCTCCTGAGGAAACCAATTTTGGCTGCTTGTACCAGGGTCCCCTTTTTCGAGAACAAGACCCCAAGGTATTTAAACTCCTTCACTCGGGGTAAGGACTCACTCCATTTGTGAAGAAAGCACTCCATCGGTTTCCTGCTGAGAACCATGGCCTCAGATTTAGAGAAGCTGATCCTCATCCCAGCCGCTTCACACTGGGCTGCTAACCGATCCGGCGATTGCTGAAGGACACGTGTTCGCAACTGTTTGTTGCAGTTTACTTTTTAAGAATTAATTAAAAGAAATTCAGCACAAAAAAACATTTGTGATAACATTGAAAAATAATCTTAAAAAATGTCCAATATGTATCAAAACTGGGTGATTTTTTGTTGACGTAGAGAGCATGTCCCCAAACCGTTTCTGGTATTTCTCAGCATAATTGTGTTTTTGGGTGTTTCTTTAACACGGCTGATTGGTCCAATCTACCAACTAGCACCTCTAAAGCTTAATAATTACCATGTTATGGTGCAATAACTTAATACAATGCTTTGGAAAGATCACTACCACGGCACCAAACTTACATCATAGCAAGTCCTTCAGTTTAATGGTTGGTGCTGACATCTTGTTTTTCTCACAATCATTGGGCTAAGCTTATTTAACTTCTTCCCACTTGTGTAAACAATTTATTTGACTCAAGTGTTGTTCTCTTGAGACTGTTGCAAAGATCTTCTTATTCTGTTCCAAGATGTTTGCACTCACAGAGTTGTGTAACAAGAGAAGCCACAGTCCACGGAGCGGGAGATGTCTCACCCAGCCGAAAGACACAATGTTAAAGCCACAGTGCGCAGCTATCTTATGTTAATGAATATCCGTTACATTAAAGACATTGGCAAATGAGATGATACAAAGCTAATTAAGCCTATCAGCTCCACACAACTCTCTCTGTGTTTCTCAGCATGGTTATGTTTGCAGAATGGCGTAGTTTTGCACACAGCAGCTCGAGTGATGCGTTTAATGTCACCGCTGAGAAAGAACAACAGCAACAGTCAGCTTTGGAGACAAAGAGGAAATCAAAACTACAACATAAGGAGTTTTTCTGAAAAGTCCGTCATGTGTTTTAATCCTCCTTGTCCTTGTTGATTTGACAGGTTAGCTAGTAGTTTGGCACGGCCGGACCTTCCTCCACAGCGCTGTGCGGGACGGTCTGACTAGTTCACACAGTATTCCAGGATGGGAGAAAAATGTGCACTGGTTTATTGGCATTTCTTTAAACCAATCACAATCGTCTTGGCTCTAAGCTCCGGTGCCTCTGCAAAATAGTCTGGGGAAGGAACTTGTTTTGGTGGAACATGCGTACATTCAAAAGTTGTTTTAGTCGTGCAACTGAAAACTCAGATTGGACAGATAGTCTAGCTAGCAGTCTGGATTTACCCTGCAGAGATCTGAGGAGCAGTTAACCACAGTCCTTAGAAATCCAGCGGGCATTAGAACGCCAACACAAAGGAAGTGGAAGGTATTGGACATCCGGCCAAAATGAAAGACATCTGGCGGAATATCTGGCGGCACCTGAACAATACCGGAAGTGGAACGTTGTCAATGTAGACTAGTTAACCAGCAACTGCGTGGAGAAGGGGTCGGGGGCCTTGTGTCTTGTGGATGCTCTGACAGTGTTGTTGTCATTATTTAGAATTCTTCATGGGGGAAACTAAGCACTATAGCTTTAACACTCAGGGCTCTGTTTGAAAGATCTAAGGGCACTGCATGAAGCGCCTGGTGCAGGTGTGATTAGAGGAAAGGTGTTTTAGGAGTAACATGCAACAAACCAATCAGTGTCATTTCCCATTCTCTTTCAAAGCCAGGTGCATTTGTACCTTGGCACATTGCTATTATGATGGTGGCCTAGCAGTCATATTTTTATTGTAATCTTTTGCATGTGTGTGTGCTGCTGTGCTTCCCTGTGTGTGCAACAAGCATAGTGTGCAAATACACTGCATAATGAAATGCAGTGCTATTGACTTTAGACCAGGTTTTTCGTTGGTCAATGGTGTAATCGCTTCCCGCTGCCTCAAGATAACAATACACCAATGATTCACCTGAACACACCTCCGCTGTGAGACCATAAGACCAGCATGCCCATGGGCGCAAAGATGGAGGCAGGTGCATTTGCTGTTTAAACTACGTGGGTGAAGGACGGGAAATTAACAACTGCGTCAGTCTTTGCCCTCCTGTTGTCCTCGGGTCAAATTTGACCCCTTTAAAAAAAAGTCCATATCTGAAATATGGTTTTCTTTTTAATCAAATAACCACAAAAATTTGATTTTATTCCTTACAACGCTCTTTGCAAATACAGTTGATCACTTTCATTCTTGACTAAACTCATCTTTACGTTCCTCTGCTGTTAACGGTTAGTCAAAATAATTCATATTTTTGCTTTTTTAACTAACATATTGGGTATAATTCTATAAAAATGAGGGTTATTGACCATGAATTCCAAAAGGTACTGAAAAACTAGTGGTAATAAGGTGGAGTTAGCAAAAACAAAGTCTGAAAAAGGGAGGAAAATGTCAAAGTTTTGTCCAAGGAGGACAACAAAAGGGTTAAACTAGCAGAGACACGTGCGTCCTAGGGACCTCATGGAGACAGTTGAAGAACAGTTAGACACGAACCCGGATGTCAGGTCTACATGATGATTCTCTCCATTGTTAACTGTTGTGTTTTCCCCAAATGAGTTCCAGATTTTTAGGCATTCTATTGAAATACGGCTGACGTGAATGGAGCTTGCCCCAATGGACCCTTCCTGGGTTTGGGCTGAGCCCTGAATGTAGGTCTGGCTCCGCCCCCCTGGACAACATAACTGATTTGAAACATATTCCTCGTGATCTTTGTGATCTTTGAGACTGGTCATTAATATAAAATAATACATAAAATGAATTGTAATTCATGGGGTTTGTGAGATTATGAGGTCACAGAATGCTCAACAGGGTCTGACTGTGGTCTCTTTCGTACAGTGTGCTGGTGTGAGTGGAGCTTGCGACATGCTAGGTTGGGTATGTGAAGCAAAGGACTTCAGAGGGCCTGGCACTCTCTCTCTCTCTCTCTCTCTCTCTCTCTCTCTCTCTCTCATGAAGCAGAAAGCAGGTCCATGTCAGAGAGCGTGTGTGAAGTTCTGGACGAACTGACCTGGAAAGAGCCAGATGGGGATTGGGGTTTAAGTACCGAAGAGGCCTTCTGCAAACAACATGTGGAAAGGCTTTGGCGGCTAATGTAGCATGGAGTATTTATGTACTGAGCGCTGACTTGACCACTGTCCATCAGGATCTGGGGAGCTGATACGCCACATGCAGCCACCACTTCGGCAACAATTCCCACGTGACCACGCTGTCTGGACCAGTGGTGGGGGAAGTATTCAGATCCTTTACTGCAGTAAACCTGCTAATACAAAACTGTACAAAAGCTGTTACAAGTGATAGTCCTGCATTGAAAATATTACCTAAAGGTGCCCTGCCACGCAGAAAGACTTGATTTGTGCCAGTTCTCATTAATATTCAACAAGCTAAGCTGGTTGTACTCTGATTGGCTAACAGCTAGCCAATGCGAGCCTGACCATCACTATCCTCTACACAGCTCAACTGGGCGAGCTCATGAATAGCAATGAGCTCAGACAACATGATGTCAGACTGACCAGCTGTTGTGATTGGCCTCATTTCTCCTCTTATTTCTTTTTAGTGGCCAGAGCTGACAGAGGAGGTAGCTGTTCATTTCCACATTCACCACATAACACAACACATATGGATCTGACATATTTCAAAAAATGCAAGTAAAAACTGTTTTGTGTGGCAGGGCACCTTTAAGTTAAAGTATGTCAGTACCATCAGACAAATAAAGTATTAGAAGTAATGCAGATAAATCCTCCCATTTTAGAAAGTGTAAAGGATCCAAACAGTTGTGTGTTTAATGGTCTAATCATTTTTACATGTGTATTGTGTGCACAAATCTTAATGTGTAAAGCAACTAAAGCTGCCAGATGAATGTAGTGGAGTAAAAATACAACATTTGTCTCTGAAATGTAACCGAGTAGAAGTAGAAAGTGGCATGAAAAGAAGAGACTCAAGTAAAGTACAAGTACCTCAATATTTTGGACTTAAGTAAATTACTTAAAGTTCTTAAAGGTACAATCCACCACTGGTCTGGGCCCCCTCCCCCACCACCCTCTGCTCCAGCCTTTCTCCCCAAGGGACCCTCACGCTGCTCCTGGTTCAGCTGTTAAGTGTACAGTAGCTCACACCCACAATCCTCTCTGAGCAGGTGGTCTGTCATAGGTCTCTTTGTTTTCCAGAGTGTCCCACAGGCAGCTGAGGGCAGAGAACTAGAGGAACATGATACAATCTAACGCTTTAGGCGCTCTCTCTGCTTCAATTCATATAGTCGGGATGTCATCAGATCAGATTAGGAGAGAAACGCAGTGGTTTTCTCAATTAACCCTCATCTTGTCCTCGGGTCAAATTTGACCCATTACCAAAGGTTTCTTTATCAGAAATGTGTGTTTCTTTTAACCAAATTGTCAAAAATAAAAATACAACAAGGACGGTTCCCTACAATGCTCATAACACGTAAAATAAAGTTATCAGTACACTCATTACATTTGGTTTAGATCAATCAAATCCATCAATAATGACTATAAAAAGGAGAAAGAAATGTTCAAAAAAGCCTAAAAAAAGGAGAAAGAAATGTTCAAAAAAGCCTAAAAAAAGTAGAAAGAAATGTTCAATAAAAGTCAAATACCGCACAAAGAAATGGATAAAAACATTGGATAAAGTGACAAAAACGTCAGGAAAGTGTGAAGAAAAGAAAACCAAATAGTTTTAATTTTAAATTCATTCCCGGAAAAAAGGTTGAAAGGTCAATGGGAGACAACACAAGGGTTCATATTTTATCAGGTGGTTTTACATTCTGTGTTTCATAAAACTATATTGTAAATAAGGACAACAATGTTTTCTCAAAAGCCCTAAATTATTAAGTTTTGTTAAAACTTCAACTTTCTTTCATTCCCCCCCTGTCTCTCTGACCGGATTGGACAATGAATGGAGCAATATTTCTACCACTGAGGAATTATTGCTGTTCATTCTGTGAACTCTAGATTCTTACACAGTCTCCGTTATGTAACTTTAAATAGTAACGTCGGGCAAATTTGGCCTCTCTTTAGGTGCCAGAAGTGAAAATGACTCATCCTCAACATTTATTGTGTTCTCCTTTTAGAATGATGAAGACAACACAAAACACGATGAAGGCTCTACAGGACGAATCTTTCCCTTAGCCACTACCGTGTTTTAAGATTGAGATTAAGATTAATGTATCCTTTATTAGTCCCACAAGGGGACATTACAATTTACACTCTGTTGTTGTTACACACATTACACACAGGCCTGAATTACACACACATGCATGCATCAAATGGAGAGATGTCAGATTTGTAGGCATTCCATCATCAAACTTGCTTGAAAAATTGTGAAAATAGTTCTGGAAATGGAATTTTGGGATCGGACATTTTCCTGTTGATCTTCATGATCTTTGAAAAAGGTCCGTGATATAAAATGTGACATAAAATAAGTGTAATTCATGGGGTTTGTGAGATCAGGAGGTTATTTAGATGATTACCTTTTCAGGTTCTTTTCTCTTGTTTTTGTCACAAATGGTGTCCATTGTTAAATGTGTTTTTCAAAAAGTTTCTAAATCAGATATTTGAGTTTTCTTCAACTAAATTGTAAAAGACAACGTGGATGGTTCCATATAACGCTCCTCACAAGTTACATAACTGATCAGTTCACTTTTTTTTATTGGATTTTGGTGTTGAAGTTAAAGAAACAGAAATATTTGACAAAGACATTGTAAAAAGTGAGAAAGAACTCCGGGAAAAGTTAGAAAAGATCAAAAAGTGACAACAAATGTTGAGAAAAGCTTGATACCATTCTAATATCTTTACAGTAAATGGGAAGCTACAGCCAGCTACTGGCTAGCTTAGCTTAGCATACAGACTTGAAACAGAGGTAAAAAAACATGCCTACTAAACTAATTGACATGTTACATCTTGTTTGTTGTTGCCAATCATCCCAGATTTATAAAATATTGATCTCTCGTTTTGAATGTTGCCTAATACTTAATACTTACATTTTTTTATGACAACTAATTGAACATATACTAAACGTTCACTGTGATGGATTAGGTCAAAGTTGAAATCCTTTTGCATATAGTGTTACACTGAAATGAATGGGACTAATGGGCAGAGCTTGAAGTTGGTAAAAGCACAGTTCAGAAACTTAAAACTGCAGCGTGCTTTAAAAAATGATTAGCCGGAATGTTAAGTGTGCATAATGATTAGATTGGATCAGTTTAGATTAGATTCAACTTTATTGTTGTTACACATGTACATGTACAAGGCAACGAAATGCAGTTTAGGTCTAACCAGAAGTGCAATATCAGTAAGCGCAGGATATACAATGGTTTCACAAGTGCAGGATGGATATGTACTGAATAAATATAGAAATGAATACTATTATAAACAGAATTTTACAGCTGGATTATCTTTTGAATATAATATATAGATAACAAGTATTGTTAACAAGATTTACAGGGGAATATGTACTATGAATATATATAAACAGATGGCTATTACTATGAACAGAAGTTTTAAAGATAGATGTATATAATAAATTAGGTTAAAATGAGCAGTATAACAATGGATTTAGAGGTAGTACAAATAATCAAATAATAAATAATACTCATAATGATGAGTGGTAATTGGGCTGAAACAGGCATACATGCAGGTGTTTAAATAGCTATGTGACGTGTCTCATTGTCACTGTGACCCTCGTTTTCTTCTTCAAACTGTGTGTACTACAGCATTTGGGAAACACTTTGTATTATTATCCAATTTATCACCAGATGTACGACAGTGAGTTATCAGACGCAACAGAAGCCAACACTGTGGCACGCTGACAATTTCAATGTTGAGACGTTTCCCTAAAACCGAAAATTAGCTTCAAAAATGCTTTAAACATGACAGTGAAATTACTGTCTGGTTTCCACTGGCGTAATGGAGTTGTCAAACATTGTTTAACTCCTTCGTCTTCTAGCAAAAAACACTGTGTGTGTGATTTACGAGCACACCACTAATTTGTAAAGTGTGTGTGTGTGTGTGTGTGTGTGGGGGGGGGGGGGGGGGGGGGGGGGGGGGGGGGGGGATACTGGCTGGCAACATGCTCGCTGATTTAAGAGTGGCAGAAATGTGACACAGCAGAGTTTCTCAGTCGGCATCCTACAAGAGTTTGCCTAACATGCCGATTGAATATTTAATGTCAAAATGCATCAAAAATCGAATTAAAATCCACTTCTTCCATTCGCTTAATCCTTGTGTTGTCTTCCTGTTGACTTTGCACTTGGTCAAGAAGGACGCGGTCTTCATGAAGTATAAATTATAACTCAACTCTATTTCGCACCTTCTAGCCAACTTTTTTTTTTTTTTTAATTTATTGATCCCCAGTGTGGAAATTACAATTTACACTCATTTTGTTAGAACACACAGGCCTGAAATACGCACACATACTCAGGTCCTATACATGCACCAATGGAGAGATGTCAGAGTGGGGGGGGGCTGCGACTGCTGGGCAGGCATCCCTAGCAGTTTGGGGGTCGGTGCCTTGATCAAAAGCACATTGGCAGTGCCCAGGAGGGGAACTGGCATCTCTTCAGCCACTAGTACACCGGACTACGGACCGGGCTGCTGCCACACCCACGACTTCATTCCAACTCGTTACCATTAGTTTCACACGTAGTTTTGAATTTATGGTGAATAAACCTCACTTACTGTACACAATCATACCTCATTTTGGAATAAAATAAGCACACATTTTGAATTATGTAAGGAGGATCAGATGAATATATGTTGATGGATTATCACAGACTGGTATATGTCAATGTTAAGTCAGGACATTGTTTTAAAACCATTTCATTATTTGGAATATTTCTCTTGATCTACAGGTCAGTGTTCGTTCCTACCCTAACCTATGGTCATGAAGGCTGGGTCATGACCAAAACAACCAGATCCAGGGTACAAACGGCCAAAATGGGTTTCCTCAGGAAGGTGGCTGGCGTCTCCCTTAAAGATAGGGTGAGAAACTCAGTCATCAGAGAGGATCCCACTCAAAAGGAGCCAGTTGAGGTGGTTCGGGCATCTGGTAAGGATGCCTGCTGGGTGCCTCCCTAGGGAGGTGGTCCAGGCACGTCCAGCTGGGAGGAGGCCTCGGGGTAGACCTAGGACTATGTAGAGAGATAACATCTCCAACCTGGCCTGGGAACGCCTCGGGATCCCCCCAGTCGGAGCTTGTTTGATGTGGCTCGGGAAAGGGAAATTTGGGGTCCCCTGATGGAGCTGCTGCCCCCGCGACCCGATACCGGATAAGCGGATGAAGATGGATGGATGGATCAAATATTTATGATAAAGAAACCTTGAAAACGCCAAGACAACACAAGGGTTGAGTGGAATCATACGCAAGTTCACACTAACTTCACTAATTATTATTGTTCCTGTGACTTTCTGCACCTGACAACATGCCTTCAGGCTACAGAGATTTGAAACCTTAGACATAGAGGAGTAAATATATCTTCATCTCTAGTGCCTTAATGGAACCAGCTATGATCTCAGCTAACATCAAGTCAGTTCCTAACTCCCATGCTGCTACTAATGTTTGTTTGCATTACTCCACCCGTCTGTTGGCTCAATCTGAACCTCTACAACTGGTGATTAGCCTTTGCGCTGACATATTTATGCTGTTTCTGGGAAATTTACAGTAATGAAATCACTTTTTATTCGGCAACAAAGGAACCAAAGAGATGTATCTCTAGTACGGCATTTAAGCTTCACAGTCACTTTGAGTAAGTCAAAGGAGGATAGACCTAATCTTTCTAGCATATAGAGAGACTTTGTTCTTGTTTTTATTTAAACTGATGTAGAAAAAACTGAATATTTATATTTTCACATATATATTTACACTGATAAACACGCAGCCAACAGTGGCTCAATGTGCTGGAGACTCACATCAGATATGGACTGCCCTGTAAATTAACTCATTAGATCACCATGCAACACGGCTAGTAGATTTTTTAAGTTACTAGCCAATCAGATTTTCCACTAGCCACATGTTTCTTTGTTTTTCTCCTAGCTAACTTTACTTTAATTTCAGCTCCGCTGGTTTGTTTTGCGCCGTTCCGTTTGTCTTCGTAATCCATGCCGCACACGCACAAAGCCAATGGTTGCATGACACGTCACGACATAGTGGTCATTGGACATGTAGAGTTACAACTACAAGTGAAGTAGACACACACAACATTTCTAATTTTTAACCCTCCTGTTGTTCTCGGGTCAAATTTGACCCCTTTAAAAAATATCTATATCTGA
This sequence comes from Etheostoma cragini, assembly GCF_013103735.1. Taxonomy (NCBI): domain Eukaryota; kingdom Metazoa; phylum Chordata; class Actinopteri; order Perciformes; family Percidae; genus Etheostoma; species Etheostoma cragini. Next base: position 4,152,235 of record NC_048409.1, on the reverse strand, counting down.
AATATGGGTTTCTTTTTAACCAAATTACCTCGATAAATTGATTGGATTCCATATAACAATATTTGCAAATACTCACTTTCATTCCTCTGATCTTAACTTTAAGTCAAAATTATTCATAATTTCTGCTTTTTTAACTCAAATATTAGGTATGATTCTATACAAATTAGGGTTGTTGACCATGAATTCCAAAAAGTAATGTAAAACTAGTGGTAGTAAGGTGGTGTTCGTGAAAACTAACACCTAACACCACCACTGGGAAAACCAAAAAAGTCTGAAAAAGGGACAAAAAGGAAATTTTTCTGTCAGTTTTTGACTCAGAGGACAACACATGTCTTAAACCTGCATTTGGCGGGTTGGAGGGTATTAGTTAAAGCCCTGGATATGGAGATGCTTATAATTCTTCTGCGATATAATTATATATATTATAATTATAATGTAGCTGATTAACATTATAAAGAAGCTGCATGGTTTATTGCTGTATTTTATGAATTTTTCATAAAAAGTTAATGGCTAAATAGCTGGCTTTAGCCACCCTTTTATTGTTTTGAACTCCAGTTAGAAGCTAAAAGCTAATCCTCATAGCCTCAGAAACTAAATGTACATTATATAACCATATTAATAAATATGGTCTCCTTGAGTTTTGCTGTGTACAATGAAACATGGCTTGAAGTGCAGGTCTGCCCAGAGCTACACATTAAAAAATAATGTTAAAGGAACAACACACTGGTATTTATGACTCGGCGGGACGTTATCCCGTGATCTCAAACACCTCGGTGTAACATGTGACAGATGTTTCCGTGCATGACAGAGGTTAAAACCCTCCATCAATCGCTCTCGTCTTTCTGTTCCCTTCAGCTACTTTACAAGCTTCTATAATGGATACTTGCTCAGTCCGAAGTGGTTTCTGCTCATATGAAGGAGGTCATGAGAGCTTATCTGGTAGGAAAGAGGTCAGTAATTTCTCGTTATTTGGACCCTAGGAATTTTGCAAGTGGAATGAGATTTGTGTTGTCAATGTTGAAACAATGAACTGTATTTACATTCTTTGAATGGATAATATTGTTGTTTCCCAGTGTGGATTACCACTTAGAGGTGTATGAAGAGTTACATCTAGAATGGTGGAGTTACGGTCCTTTTTGCAGTTCAGCAAAGTACAGGCACGCTGGAGGACTGGGTTTGTGCAGAACAATGTAAAGACACAACACCATGTTCTATTTAATTTGAATGTGCTCTAAAGGTGAAATATAAGAGAATAGATGAGGAAACTGTGTGAATACTTTTATCAGCAGCTCAAGTTTGGACACACATGGCAACATAAAGCCGTACTCAGAGACTCGGATCTGTTCCATAAGCTCATACCTTTTCCAAAACCACCAACCCTGGCACCGGCATGCTTCCATTCACACATACAGTAGCCAGGTAAACAAACACCAGCAGAGGGAAAGAAACTGTCTACATGGCTTGTGGGTTTTACAGAGTGACACACAAGTATGTGACCGGCTGTTGCTGTCTCCACTCGCTGCATGGTTGTTGTAAGGTAAAGACATTAAAGCATTACATTTTTTTTTTTTTCTTCAAAAACAAACTTGAACCCCGTATTGCCTTCCCCCCATCTGGAAGCAGTAGAGGACTTGTCTGAAAGATAAAAAAAACGATATGAATTGCTGCTGGCAACTCAAATGTCCAGTCTGGGATCAATTACTAAGACAGGATAGAGAGAGAGAGAGAGAGAGAGAGAGAGAAGAGTGGAGCACAGATTCTATATCACAGTCTGGTCCAGCATAGGCATGTAGCCCACATACACCCACCCACCCACACACACACACACACACACACACACACACACACACTTACACTA
>NC_048409.1:4143641-4150312 GCF_013103735.1 Etheostoma cragini | reverse complement strand
ACACACACACACACACACACACACACACACACTGCATTTAACAAGCGACTGATGGCAGTTCCAGATGAGGCCGCTCTCAGCCAGCTGCTCTGTCATGTGGGTTTGGGGGCAAAGATTTCTGCTGGGATCATTAGAACAAGACGGTTGTCTCTTTTCACAGCTCTGTGTAGTTTTACAGCTCAAAAGAAATCTCATGCAAAAATGAAACATTACATGATGCAATGTTAAGGATTGTTTTTCCAAGATTTATATTCAGTGTCCGAGTTTGTCTAGCATTTCTCTACACTGATATTCATGCAGTTCGGCACCATGAAAACATCTGCCCGGCAGTCTCAATGCAATGCATTGTGGTATGCTAAAGACGGGGGGGGGGGGGTTGGAGGGAATATGAATAACACAAAGTCAAAACAGCTAGCACAAGCAGGAGGGGAGAATGGGAGAGAGACAAAAGGATTTAATAGGATCCAGATTGTTTGGAGCTCTGGCTGTTTCAAAGGGAGTCGCTGCCATGTGTACGTCTACACTTAGTGTGTTTGTTAGAGAGCTGAGCAGGCTTTCAGGGCTTAAAAAAAAAGGTCACAGCAACACCAACAGTCTCCATAATTTTTTTAGGGTCAAGCTTCAGTTTCCAAATAGTGCAGGACCTCACCTCATGTGGCCCCTTTAAACTCCATAGGCATGGCTTGCCCTGTGTCTCCCAGACCCTTACAAATTGAAATACACACGGTTGCAATTGGTTGGATGTTCCACATTATTTTACAGTGATATTTTTGATTTGTGGGCTACTTACACGTAGTCAGATTAGTCAGATTAATCTGAGATGAGTTACTTAGTGGCAGGGCCACACAGTGTCTGCAGATGCCATATTTTGCAGAGTTTTCCAGAGATTTAAAGAAAAAATGTCATATTAAACTCTGAATGTTAACACGTCTCCAATGCAAGCGAAAACACAGAATGCTTAATTACACAGATTTTCATTCTGGATCACTGCTGAAAGCTGATTGATTCTTAATAGTGCAATTATTATGATATATAAAAATAAAACGTTTCCAGTATTGACGGTACATTAGAGCAGTGGTTCCCAAAGTGGGGTCTGGGGAACCCCTGGGGTCCAAAGGAGGTTTCAAGGGGTCCTCAGCAAAAAGGGGAATCAGTTTTTCACTATAATTCCATCCATAAGCAACAATGACAGTTTGGTCATGGGTAGAGATGGAATAAGTATTCAGTTCCTTTACTTTAGTAAAAATACCACACTGTAAAAATACTCTATTACAAGTAAAAGTCCTGCGTTCAAAATGTAACTTAAGTAAAAGTAGGTAAGTACCACCAGGAAAATGTACTTCAAGTATTAAAAGTGAAAGTACTTAATGCAGAAAAACCCTGAAACTCTGAAATGTAGCGGAGTAGAAGAACAAAGCAAAGACTTAAGTAATAGTACAGTACTTTTAAATAAGTAAGTAAGTAATGTTAAGTAAGTAAAGTAAATTTACTTAGTTACATTTAACCACTGGTTATGGGTTTCACACTCTTTCTGTAACAAGACATCTAAAAGCAGAAATCCTATCAGGTGGGGGGCCCTGGGACAAAATCTTTTCAAATAGGGGTCCGTGGTCTATTTCGTGTCAGTTTAGGGGTCCTTGAAGTGAAAAAGTTTCTGAACTTTTTAGCTTTCCCTTAACTTTTTTTCATGTGTTTAATACAAGTTTGAGCAATGGCAATTACTTTCATCCACAAAAGAAACATACGTTTGTGCATGCATGGACAAAAAAATCTTTGCTGTTGGACTATGTTGCAGAGTCTTAGGAATGTTGTGCCATCACATCACCCAATTGGCAGTTTATACAATATCTGGAACATCTGGATTTGCCAGCTTTTAAAAGCTGGACAAAAGACATCTGGAGTGGGATTTGAACATTTTTAAAGCCTAACTCTGCTTGTGCTTTGGTGTGAGTCATACCTGTGCTTGTGTAAAGCAAACCTGACACTAAAGGAGGGGAACAGTGAATGACCGGGACCATGATTCAATTCAGCAGAGTAACTCTACTGCCATCTGCTGTCTGCTCCTTTTTTCCCTTGGTGGTCACCAGTCAGATAAAACAAGAGCAGCATTAATTTTTATTGACTGCTATGCAGTGGTGGAATGTAACTGAGTACATTAACTCAAGAACTGTACTTAAGGACAAATTAGATACACTGTACTTTACTTAAGTCTTTTCTGTTTGTGCCACTTTCTACTTCTACTCCGCTCCATTTCAGAGAGAAATATTACTAGAACTTTGTACTCCACAACATTAATCTGACATCTTGAATTACTAATTTCTTTACATATTGTAAACAAAACACATGTAGTTTGTACAATCTGACGTTATTTTGAAAAATGTGTTTATTCATTTTTGATTAGCCAAGAGCGTTTACAGAGAAACACGATTTCAGTTTGACAGTTATTTACCACCCCAACATTTAAAAAAAAAAGAAACAGAACACATCACTTTCTTCTTCCATACAAAAATACAGAAAGCCATTAGACAGGAGTCAATCGAAATGCACAACAAATATTGCAAGGTTACCCAGAAACCAAATATATACTACATTACAGTACTTTACACATAAAAGTTAAATTTTCCAGTAAGACCCTATAACAGAAAAAAAAATAACTCTAGTTACACCTCCTGTGAGAAATGACTAATATTATTGTTGTTAATGTAGTAATTAAACAGCTACCTTATATACCATGGATAATGATCCTAAACACACCTCAAAATCCACGGTGGATTACATCAAGAGGCGTTAACTGAAGGTTTTGCCATGGCCTTCACAATCTGCTGACTTCAATATAATTGAAAATCTATAGATAGACCTTAAAAGAGCAGTGTGTGACAGACAGCCCAGAAATCTCAAAGAACTTGAAGACTTTTACACTTTCTAAAATGGGAGGATTTATCTTCATTGAGTAGTTTAACTTTTAATACTTTAAGTACATTTTCCTGAAAATACTTAAAAAGACTTTTACTTGTAACAGAGTATTTATTTTTACAGTGTTGTAGTAGTACTTTTTCTTAAGTAAAGGATCTGAATAGTTGTAGTTTCTGTTCCTGTTTTTCATTTACTCCACACACTCTCTGTGTATCTTTATTATCTGTATTTATATTTTTCCTTACTTTTTCAATAATAATTATGGTCACAGTTCAGTTACATTTATATTATGGTTGCTTACTTTTGCTGTATTATTCAATTACATATTTAATGTAATTTTAACGTCTCGTACATACTTACGCGGCAATATTGTTTTTTGTACTACGCAACCGCACTTTACAATTACTTTCATTTAATGCCACTTTACATTCCTTCAATACTTTCTCCTCATTCATTGTTGTCTGCCTGTTTTTTGTGTGTTTACTTGTTTGTTTTTTTGCTTTTACTGTAGGAAACCGCTCCAGCTGTAATAAGGGGATTTCCCCACTTTTGGGATGGGATGAATAAAGTATTATCTAATCTATCTAATCTTATACTTGTTTCTCCAAGATCACTTAATTGTCTAGCGTTAGCTGTAGTATTTTTGTTTGTCCCATCCAATGCCAATGAGGGAGACACTATATGAACCTTTGTGTTTTCGTGTTTTAATGAACACTCTGCTGTCAGTGTGATAATCACTGAACCCAAACTACCCAGCTAAACATGACTTTAATTCACCTCCTGCCGGACCTAATCCAAGACAACAAGGTGGCCATCGACTGCACAGAATTGGCCACATGGGTATTTAGGTGTGCCAACAGCCTTGATCACTACACAAACAAGACTGTGGAGAAGAGTTTGACTTCCACATGAACCCAGATGCTCATCTCCCCCTGGAAATCATCAGTACTGCCTTGTGTACACAGTTAAGTCAATTCAATACATCACAACCCTCGGATGGGATGAGAACATTTCCAGTGCGACTGGAAAATGCTCTTTGTGTCTCAACACTGGCAGCATGGTCTCTGTGTGTCCATCACTGTGTGGTTAGGATCAGCCACCAAACAGGACAGGGACAGACTGTAACGGACTGCACAGAGAATCGTTGGTGTGCCTTCAGAGTCAGAAAACAGGAAGGTAAAATCATTGCAGACTAGTCTCACCCCGGGCACAACCTGTTCCACCTCCTCCTCTCTGGTAGGTGCCGTACATACATTTACTAAGTATTGCACTTAAGTCCAAATTTTGAGGTACTTCACTTGAGTCTTTTCTTTTCATGCCACTTTCTACTCAGAGAGAAATATTGTACTTTTTACTCCACTACATTCATCTAAAAGCTTTAGTTCCAAGTTCCTTTACAGATTAAGCTTTTTACACACAAAACACACACTTAACTTAAGATCCTTGTGTCAGGATCAGTCCCTATGCTATTCCCTTGCAATACCAAGCATCCACCTTTCAGTCAATTATGTATTTCACAGTGTACGGTAAACACACAATATCAAATGTACACTATCGGTCAAATATTTTGGGTCACTTAGACATTTCCATTGCACTCCATTGTAGACAGAATACCAGCTGATGTCAGTTGCATTGTTTTTTTTTTTAATCATGCAGCAGTTTTCAGATTACATTGTGTGCTTAAATAATTGCCAAAGGGTTCTCCAATGTTTCCATAGTTAGTTTTTTTTTAAATAATATCAGAATAGTAAACAGAATGTGCCTTTGGAACAATGGAGGAATGATTGCTGATAATAGGCAATGTAGATGTTGCATGAAAGATCAGCCCCCCCACTCAGATCAGCTGGTATTCTGTCTGTAATGGAGTGGAATGTTAATTTGAAAGTGACCCCAAACTTTTGACTGGTAGTGTACGAAATACCGACCCCATATGAGCCTGTTCGCAGGCCAGAGCCTCGGATGGGGGAGCTTGAATCTTGATCCTACATCCTTGACAAAAAATGTGAAATACCTATGTATGTGACACACATTTGTGTATGTATACAAATGTGAAATGTGTATGTGTATATTTATGCACCAACAACTAAGGAAAATTCCTCGTAAATGCTACTTACTTGGCAAAAAAACCTTTTTGGATTCTGATTTCAGATTTTTAACCGTTCCAGAGTCAAGGCTGAAAACCAGAAGATGATGGTGCCTTCTTCATCAGGGCACCTCGGTTTGGAAGGACCTGACCGAGGAGACACGGCTTGCTGAATCACTGACTTCCTTTAAATCACTTCTTAAAACACATTTGTACAGACTTGCGTTTACGTATTGTTGTCTTTTTAATCCAATCTAATCTTAAATCTTTGGACCCTATCACCTGTTAATTTCCTTCAATTTTCAATTATTCATTGTGATTTGTCCTGTCCTTTAAAGTTGTCCTTTCTTCTATTTTTACAATGTGTATATATTGTGTGTCTATTGATTTGTATGTGCACTTTGTAATACCACCTACCTCATGTATATAAGTGATCATTTTTTATTTCATTACAGCACAATTTGCCCTATTGTCTTTATGAGTGCATGCACTTTTTATATACATACTTCTATCTGTTCATAACAGTCAAATTTTTCTGTTTATCTTTGTTCAGCTCGCTGTCTTTGTTGTAGCTGTACAGTGGATTTATATTATTTGCATGTACATTGAAAGCAATACCACACCGAAGTCAAATTCCTTTGTGTGTATGCACACTTGCTTGGCTAATAAAGCGGATTCAGATTCTGATTAAACATGTCAAAGCAAATTGTCCAAATCCCTAGCATCCATCACTGCTGGGTCTGGCTGTGTCTCAGCCTTTTCTGAGCAGTTTGTCGTGTATGTGTCTGCTGATTGCCCTCCATCAAAGACCTGCATGATTTTAAAGTAAGAGCAAGAGCAAAACGTGATTGTTGCTGACTTTGTCCATCTGGGAAACCACCTGCTGATACCGCTCCTGTGCATCAGAGCCTGCACCAGCTGCCACGGCAACCGCCTCTCCCCAATTACAATTACACTCCCTCTCTCTCTCTCTCTCTCTCTTTCTCAGACACACACACACGCGGTGTCAGACTGACTGAACAATCTAACACATCTGCACATGGCTGCTGGTTATTCAAGCTATACATCAGCCACTGCTGCATCCTTGTCACTTTGTTTTCTGCTTCACTGCATTGTCAAGTTGAATCATTTCTGTTTGAAATAGTTAGGATTATGACTGAAAATGACAGTATTGTATGTCATTTCTGTGTTTGTTTTGTCTGCACTGTCTCTCAAGTCCTGTATTTGACATGCACCTACTGTACCAATTCATTTGTCTTCTATGTAATGTGTAATTTATTGCATGCATACATTGGTGCACGGCCTATATAACTATTATGGGTGAAAATAAGCCTGAAATCACATGTTAGCATTTCAAAATGGAGGCTACTATATTCCCCCACATGGCACATAGTACCTATACAGTCATAAAGAACGCTAGACTTGTGTATGTCGAGCACATGCTGTTTTCACTCTGAAAGTGCTGGTAGAGATTGTGGATGAGGGACTTGACACCCTTCATCTCTACACACAATGGCTGGGGTAGTGTTAGTCACCACGGAAACCATTAGTTTCTTGGCAACATTACTATCATCTCTAGCCAATTAAAATCTGATCCAATGATAGGATTCCAGCAGTTGGCTGAAAGAGGAATGTTTGTGAGGCAAAGGCTTTGGCAGTTCGGGGAGAGGGGGGG
>NC_048409.1:4127694-4143631 GCF_013103735.1 Etheostoma cragini | reverse complement strand
GGTGAGAGATAACATGAGGCTCAGGTACAGAAAACCTTATCTTTTTTGCTCCCTATAATACCTGGGTAAATATCGGGCGGGCCTCTGACAGGTGGCAATCTAAAGAAGGAGGCTTGAATCCTGTTGTGTTTAAGATTCTTGAATGAAAAGTGTGAGTAGGGGACGTACATGCATCCCCATCACTGAATGTCAACCTGTTGAAATAAAATGCAGCAGTAGCCGAGCCACAAGTCTACCCATATTAGTAATTCCCACACTCACACTCACCTCTACACCTCCCAGTATTGATACATTATACATGCAGATGCTTAATATATGCCTCTACGTTCAAATATCCATAATTTTGTCATCATCATTGCTTATAAAAATAACTTTTTTCTTTTAAATCACTTCTTAAAACCCATTTGTAGGCTGTAGGCTTGCTTTTATGGGAAGCCGTGGTTCTCATTGTCTTACCCATTGACTGTTAATTTCATTTTATGCATTCGCTGTTGTTTTTTCCTGTCCTTTTAAGGTGGTCTCTCTTCTATTTTCCCTATTACAATGATGTATGAAAAGTGTGAGTAGGGGGCTTACATGCATCTCCATCACTAAATGTCAACCTGTTGAAATAAAATGCAGCAGTAGCCCAGCCACAAGTCGTTTACCCATATGAGTAATTCACACACTCACACTGACCTCTACACCTCCCAAACTGATACATTGTTCATATGGAGGCTTTATATATGCCTCCCGATTCAAATATCCATAGTTTTGTCATCATCATTACTAATATACATTTATTTGGGTTTCAAATCTCTTTATTTGCATTTACTGTTATGGAAGGTCCTCTCTTAAATCCATCTCCCTGCTTATTTCTTCACTGTAGCACCATCACATTCCCTAAGGGTAAACCAATTTACATTCTTGTTTTTGCTCTTCAGATCCATGCCAGTTTCCATGACAACATAGTTTCACTTTCTCATCTTCTCTGTCTCACTCTCTCTATCTCCCTCCTCTCTTTCATTCCACACTGCTCCTTTCTTATGTTCTCTTGACCTTCCTCCACTGTTTCCTTTTTTTTCCTTTCCAAATACCGGACTCCCAATTCGTCCTCTCCTCTCATTTCCTTACCTAATTTAGCTCATCCCTCTAGGTGCCATAAACCAGCAGAGAAAAATGGACACAGATAAAACATATCTCAGTTGGGGGGGACGCTGGGGTAGAATTCACAGCATCTTTTGGCATTTTCATCACACAATAAAAAATGCAGCATGCTCTGTCTGCTGACTGAATCATTCGCTCTTAAATATTCCCAGGATGATGATGATGATGTCTAGAGCCCCTTGTTTTGGAATTATTTTTTTCAAATTAAAAAAATACTCGATTGGCATTTAGTGTTTGGCAAAAACACGTACAAATTAAAGGAGTAAAAAAACAGACCTTGTGCCCAATAACCATATAACAAAAAAGCTTATTTCCCTTCTGATTTGGCATATTATGACAGAATAATGTAGAGTGCGTATCTCTATCAAATGGCATAACTAAAATCTACAGCTATTTAATTACTCAATGATTAAAAAAGGTCTGATGCCAACAGGTGTGATGGCGCTTCCTCGGCTGATTAATGCAAGTCCTTTCTGCCTTGTCTGGACGGATAAAGGTCATGAAGACAGTGGTGAGTGTCCTTCACGACTCAAACCCGTCTGCCTGTCTCGCTCCATGTCCACAGGTCAGAACGTCTCAGCATGCCACCTCTGTGGTTTGTGATTATTTTCACTGCTCGATTCTGACCTGCATACAGTCCACTGCAGATTTGTGTTTTATTCCTCTACCTCTCAGCATAAATCATTGCAGCTCCCTTCTCTATGATTTATGATTTATATCTCCTTACCTAATATGCAATTGGTTGCCTGATAATAAGGGAAAAATCTGGGTTTCTTATTCCTCCTTTTAGCAAAAAAAAGGAAGGAAAAAGATACTGTGAATGGTCTAAAACACAATAGAGAACCAACTGTTGCAGGTGCAAATCATTGCAACAACTGGACAAGAAAAGCATATGAGATGTACTCCCTGTCTGAACAATGTCTCATGTTCCATTGATTATGGCAATTACTTTGGTCGGGCTAAGAGGGAGCGAGCACCGGAAAGGTATTGATGTCTTATGCCGCTCCTAAATATATAAAAGCCAGTTCTTAACTGTAAATATTGCTGCAGACAACACATGTGCTCTATCAGCATGTCCTAGGTATCACATTGCATTACTTAAACTCCAATCTGAATGTAAAAAAACACTGCCAGTAGGCTATATCTGCAAAGAAGGCCTTCATGCAAGGTTCACTTGAGGGTATGTTGACAAGCCAATCTTATGCTACCCATACCACCAGAGGGAGTAGGCCTATACAACTGAAAAGGGAGCATGTTAAACAGTGCAACAACTGGATCTTCACTCTGAGTAACTTTATAATGCTTCCCCCAAACCTGAAGCGTCTGAGCTCAGTTTAGTGTTTCTGATTTACTTCTTCTTTGAATTTGAAATTTACTGCAATATAATTGTGGCCATAAATGTCTTGAAAGATGTACTGGATCAGTCAGACTTAATTAAATGGAAACAAAAAACACACTAACTGCTTTTTTATTGATTGAAATTTAAGGAAAAGCACCTGGAGTGCATTTTAAATCTACAAGACATTTTTTTCAGGGTGTTGACATCACCATGTGTCTAATCAACATATTGTAAATGATCATATGAATTATTTTTTAAGTGATTGACATTGCCATTCATGTAATCCTAATAAAAATGCAACTCTCAGCCAGCATTGGAGTCCAGTATGACATATTAGTATCCTGCAGTGACATGAATGCCCGTGTGGCCACACTAATTATTGTCAGCGGCTGGGAGTGATAGGGACTCGCAGAGAAATGCAACGTCCTGCCCTTCTACATCTTGAATAGTGGGAGTCATGAACCGCTGCAAGGTGACGCGTCCCCTGATTTCGACCGAAACTTCAACCTAGATTCGCCGTGTTATTTATCCCCATCTGAACCTCCCGTCAAACTGCACCAGCTCCTTTCTTATCAAACATCCGGACCATCTTGCGCAGTGGTAACGCCACGGCGAACGGAGCAAGCAGTGGCGGCGGCGGCGGCGGCCACTCCGGGGAATGTCGACTGGCCGTCAGTCCTGACATCGGCCTCTTCTGATCTCACACACACCAGGTAGAGTACACAGCATTTCAAAACACTGTCACTGCCGAAGCATGCTAGCTGTTTGCTTATTTCCAAGCTGTGTTCCGTACGTGTGGACTATAACTTTCTCTTCTTTTAATGAAGTCTTTGGGTCGCTAGCAAGCCTATCACAAAGTTCAAATCCCGTTAGCTAGCATTGGTTCGCTTGCAGATGTGTGCTACGGCAACGTCAGTATACAAGCAAGTAGCCTAGACAGGAATTAGCATGCTAAGTTAGCCCGTGGACCTGGCTGGCGCAGCAAGTCTCCACTCATGAGCGCCGGGGTTCACACCAGGGGCATGTGTCCTTAAATTCTCCTAACGAGAATGCGGTGCTTGCTCTACTTTGATGTTTTCACGTGTCAGTAAACATGTAAATCCATATTGTGTAAATTACTAATATTAGCTTGCCAGGAAGCTAATCTGACAGATGCAGCCAAAGCAGCATTTGCATGGTTTTGTGCTAAGCAGCTAAACTGTGTTCAGCAGCGTGACAGACAGACCGCGGAACGATAACGTTACTTGTCACTTCAACACAGACTCAGCGTGAGCATGTGGAGACTAACATGCATTTAATATTGCCGCTGCCTAACATTAGTTGCCTCTTTAACGTTACCGTGGTCAACGTTAGCTGTAATGGAAACCACTTATATCTAGCTATGTCATTATAAAAACGTCTTATTTTAATAGGCATTTCCTGCCCCGCTTTGATTCGGTTACACACATTAAAGCATACTATGCAGCTGGACGTCAAGCTAGCTAGCTAAGTTTGTCTGACAACTAAAACGTTATAGTTATTGAAGTTAGTTGTGAGAACGTATGTTGTAATAGCCCTTACCACTATTAGAATTGCAGTTATAGCTAAACTCTGTCACACAGTATTTGAAGTGCTTTTTCTCACACACCCTTTTTCGTGTGTGTGTGTGTGTGTGTGTGTGTGTGTGTGTGTGTGTGTGTGTGTGTGTGTGTGTGTGTGTGTGTGTGTGTGTGTGTGTGTGTGTGGTCTCAGTCCAGTAACCTTAAGACTACCAGATGACCCTGCTCAGTTCAGCCTGTTGAATATGGTGTGATAATGCTGCACTTTAACCTGTTCACAGAGAGAGAGATAACATTGCTTTTCTCCTTTGCTACACAGCCTGTGCGTGCACATGCGCTTCATGCTGTTTGTGTATCTACAATATCCTGGTGAGCTATATATAGCACCTAACAGAGTTTGCAACTTGAGCCGAATTGTCTTACAGGGCTCGGTACACTGTGTGTTGCTTTCCTGCTTTGCTCTGAGTTCAGAGCATCTTCTTCTTCTGCTTCTTCTTCTTCATCTTTTCTGGCTGTTTTTTTACATTACAGTCCACACCCCCCTGTAGGCCTTCATGCAAGTTTTATTTTGTGCTTTTGTTCTCGTAGCCTTTGTGTTTTGTCCTGGGGGGTCCCTGTAAATGAGGTTGTAGTATATAACACACCTAATCTGGTGTGTCAGGTCTTGATAGACCAAGTTTAGTTTTTAGTCCATCCAGTGCTCATCACTTTACCAACTGGTATTTTAGTAATCAATTGTGTACTCTGTACTTAGATGAAACCCGCGCCAGAACAGGTGATGATAAACCAGTCCCCCTGTAACAACAAGAAGGCTAAAGTGTCTATAATTGTAGAGGAGTGCAAAATGTGAGCCTGCATCTATTGCTTGACACATTCTCGGGGTGAATGAAAAGTCTATTTCCTGCCTCGTTTGTTTTGTCCAGCGTTTGATTTGAAGGAGTATGCGTGTGTCAGCCAATGCATGTTCACACAGACTGCTCCAGTGCAAGCAGAGACAGATATGGTGAGCTGCTGACAAAGTGTTTCTTATCTGGTTAGGTGATCTGAGAACTTTGGGGTGCGTTACAGGGAGCACCGCTAAGGTGATCTATGAAAGAATAATGTGATATTGAGAACGTTTGCACACGACAGAATATACTGAGACACTTAAGTACTGGACTCTGTAGGCCTATCGAGGAAAAAAAAAAAGCAACGCCCCAGTCTAATCCCTAAAGAGGAAGCATGTAGTCCAAGCATTTTTTTGGACACTTGCATTACGTTTAACAGTATCTGTTATGGTTCTGTGCTTATCTTTTGCATATTTTGCATGCAGGCCTTTCAGACTAAACTACTCAGTCCACACTGTTGCTGGTCCTCAACCTTTGCAGTATACATTATATTTAACCACACCAGGCGGTGTCTTCAGGCTCTTTAACCTTAATTTGTCCGGTCAGATGAGAACAACACCATTTGAACTCGGGTGTGTACCAACAAACACAGAGACCCTTTTGAGCATGCAATTCTTAGTCCCTTTACAAGCAAACAATGCTGCTGATTGCTGAAAGTGAGAATGTTGTATACATTCAGGATTTAACCCTCAGATACTGTACACTGTTTCATGGGTGCAAGAGGACAGATGTTCACCTCTGATTGTCAGCATTTATGCTTGGAAAGCCTTGTGTAACAAATTGAGTCTCAGTGGATGCTTATATTAAGATGTTTTTTCACGTGTTCAAAGCTGATGGAGTTGTACGATTTAGTAAATCGCACAGCCGAGTGTAGCCTTCATGGTTACAGGGGAAAGAATCTTGATTTGTTTTGACTGCCATCATACTGCCAAGCTGCTCTAATATCCAATGAAGGAGATACTTGTGGGTAGAGCTGGACATTATATCGATTTGATATTGAAATATGACACTAGATATCGTCTTAGATTTTTGATATCTTAATATGGCATAAGTAGTGTCTTTTCCTGGTTTTAAAGGCTGAATTACAGTAAAGTGATGTCATTTTCTGAACTTACCAGACTGTTCTATTATTTGCTTTTACCCACTTAGTCATTATATCCACATTATTGATGATTATTTATCAAAAATCTCATTGTGTAAGCACCAATAATCAACACTACAGTATCGAGTTTTGACTAAAACAGAAAACAATGCATCAACGTTTCCGTTATATCTAAAAAATTAAATGCATCTTGTGAACCAGGTACGCTAAGTCTGCCTTGCATATAAAAAATAATGGGAACTAAGAGTTGGCAACATATTTTTCATGTTTGAGATAATAAACAAAACTTGTTGAGGATCTAGAGAGTCTCATGCTCACTGTGACAGCCCGTCTCATTGCATCTTAAAGTGACTCATTCATGTCAAAATACTTCCAAAACTAGAGTATTTGGGTCCCTAACACAATATGTCAGCTGGATTTTCATCACCTTCTTCTAAAATTATTTGGAAGATGTTGCGAATGCATGATACTTTTATGCATTCATTGCACATTGATCAGACTGATCAGCTCAAAGCTGCTTTAGAGAAGAGATGTTCTGATACCGATACCAGCATCGGTATCGCCTCTGATACTGCCTAAAGCGCTGGTTTTGGTATCGGGAAGTACTGGAGTTTATGCACTGATCAGATACCGTGTAATAAAGCCCTAAAGAAAATCTAGGTTAAAGTAGCTTTATTTATGTTACAGCCAAACTGGATGATAACATAAAGTTCAGTGGGGTTCACTGTTTTGAGAGTTTAACCTGAGCCAGACCGACCACAAAGATAGAAATTATATCACACCCATACAGGAACAGTACACAGCTGTTGAAACATAATCAAATATGACACACTGGTATTGGGATCGGTACACGGTGTTGACCGATTGCAAGTTCAGGTATCGGGAAGCAAAAAATGGTATTGTACTATCTCTACCTTAGAGCGGTTAAGCAGTATTTGAAAATGGTGCAGGATGTGGTCTTTGGCAAACACTAGGCTAGGAAGCATAAATCAAACTAATACCCTTAAAAAAACAGGTAGATATAGCTCTTTACCAAAGCAAATGTTTATTTTAAAAGACCCCAGAAGAGGCTGGTGGCACTTGTACAGCCAAACCAACCCCATTGTTCAGATAACTATTCATATTCTTGTTACTAAGAAACTGACATTTTCTGCTTCAAGGAACTGTAAGGGCATGCGCTGGTGTAGAATTGGTACACTTAATTCAAGTTACTTCCTGGTATGTGAATGCTGAACTCTTTACACACTGTTCTGGTACAGCCTGCTGTGTGAATGCACAGTGTGTGGGTCTCATGGAGCTCTGTGGCTTTAACAGCGAATACCAATGTTCCCTCTAAGCAGTGTATTGCAAATTGTATAACATGTATAAAATGCACTTGTTAACTTGTTAACTCGAGCTGGGATTCTACTGGAGGCTTTGTTTGTCACTCTTAAGCATTCTGGTCCTGCTTTTCTAATCCTAGAATTACCTACAGTTGGTATGTGATATTAAAATGTGTAAGAAACTTACTTATTCACAACTTTTAATTTACGGTTGGTTACTTTACAAAGTGTCTGTTGGACTATGCTGTAAATTAGCCAGAAAAGGCCACACCTGCTAACACTTTGATGATCTGGAGGTAATTTCCCATCTTATTTATATCCAGTGCAATAATTATAAGTATGCTTTTTTTTTTTAATCCAGAGAAAAGTTCCTCTTTCTTTCATCTCTTCTCCATTTAAAGTCTTTTCCCAGCTTACACCATTGCATCAGCTCGGAACACTTTGCTTTCTTGTACTACTAATTCTTTTAATAGTTTCGGTACCTTCAAAACAATTTTTTTCATATATCATTTTGTTAAGGACATTTCTGAGATAGCAACTTGGGTCAGTTTTCTCTACTTGGAGGTCTTTCTGTTGCCCAATTTGTGTAATGTGTTTAGAGATTTTAAACGATCATTAATATCCTCTGCTCTCATATTTCACCTAGTGCGGTGAAAATACATGGGCACGGATGCAGCGCCACTTGTAACATTTGGGATGCACCACTAAGGATGTGACAGTATGGGGGAAAAAATGTAACCTAAAGGTTATAGTGACCAGAATGACCATGATTTTTGGTATTATCGCGGTATTTTTAAAAGGGGTTTCAGTGCTTTTAGCATCAACTCTCCTCCTGCATGTTCTGCAGACAGGAGAACGATCTTCAGTTAACTGTCCTTCTGCATTCTTATAATAACCAAAATATGCCCATGCTTCAGACTTGGTCCTCTCAGAGGGCTGATGCATGTCCCGAGCGCTGTCGGCTCCTCCTTCCGCCATGATTCAAACTTCAAGAAACGCACGTTGTAGGCTACACAATGCGCCTGCGCGGCAACTTCAGGAGACTCGGATGAAGCTGGGACGGATTAAACACACGGTTTCCACACCGTGCTAATCCACCGGGATGATGATGGTGTATTTATTGAAAACAGTAATTGTTATAATCAGCATTTCTAAATCGGTTTAGCGTTATACCGGTAATCGTTACATCCCCAGCAAGTCTAGCGTGTACACATTTATTGTCTTTTTTACATATGTAAACATGGCGAAAAGCAGGTGAGTCGCTACTGCTGCTGGTCCAATCCATTTTATCTAAATAGAACATTTAAAAAAAAAAAACAACATAAAACAACCCAAGACCACACAGTTATCATGCTGGGTTAAAATCCAGGGATTACAAGTGAATTTGGTGGAGGAAAAATCCACACAGTGCCCGTATAGGCTATTTTTTCACAGCAGGGATCGCCCCGCTTCCCACCACAGGCATTTCCTTAGTGTGAGATTAATAAAGTCTTGTCTTATCTTATCACTGCGCGCTGCCGGGCTCACCACTAACAGTTATCAGGTTCTCTTCACTTTGACCACTGACGGGCAAAGAAAACAGGCTATACCCTCCTACGGCCGCCATGGCTGCACCTTATTGGACGAACGTTACACTTGGGGCTCCCGGATTTCAAAATGGATCATGATGGCGTCTTGTTTGGCAAAACAATCTCTTATTTTATAAAAATAGTTCACCGAAATGTGTTTGTGACAACATTTTATGCGCTAAATATGCTGAATATGTCTTCATTTCAGACAGAGAACAGTCAGTTTTAAAGAGTCCCGTGAGTTTTTGCCGCTCCTCCAAAGCGTCGACCTATGAACTTGCACGTGATCGTGACGACCGTCGCGATAACCGGTCCGGGGGTTGGTCGGTGTCGGTCTTGTAGTGTCACCTCTCCTCCGTCCAAGACACAGTAAGAGTGTATGGCTGTCAGTCTAGTCTGACATGGTGACTGTCAAAAAAAAAAAAAAAAAATGCGTAGTCTGATCCTGGCATTACACTTTTAGTCATTTAAAAAAAAAAAAAAAAACATTGACCCAAGGGAAAAACCACACACTGTGTCTGATTGGCGTCCTTGCATGGGGAGTCTGGTGTGTGTTCATTTTGACACTGAATGGCTACTGTCCATCAGCCTACTGCTTCTGTGCCGTAATGCCTGCCTCTTGTCCGTTCTGAGGCTGCACTTGGTCTTTTTCATTGCTCTAGTTGGCTTTTTTCCCAGAATGTGCTGGAAAGGATACAACCCTTGACCCTCTGTGCAAAACGATCCCAGTACTTCCCTGAGCTGAGTTAAAACCATGGACTAGTTGCCGACAGCCTTCTTACCCCTAAAGTGTAGCCTGTTGAGATCTTTATCAGCGGTTCTCTGGAATGCCCAAGAAATCAAACCTGGAAAGCCAGAGTTCTTGCAAGAACACAATTTGAATTTGCTCAGCGAGTTATTTTGGCATTGAGTAATAACTAACCTTACGGTTCGGGGCCGCACCGCTGGAAACGTAACGCTAATCTACAACAGCAGTCTGTGTCTGATATAACGTTATTTACACTGATTTAAGTGTTCTTGGATACAGAATTTGTTGCACGTGCGTGACATTAAACCACCAATCACAAGCAAGGATGATCCATTTATCAAACAACCAAAGCAGGCCCGCTAGTCGACCACAACCTGAAATTTAGAGGAAGCAACATGCATGCATTATTAATATCATTCACTTTAGCCTGGATTGGTAGTATTATATGAATACAATGGTGTCATGTCAGTTAACCAGTGTATTAAACTACCTCATTTCCCTCTCCAAAATGTCTTTTAAAGAGTAGTCGCAGCGCTTACTTGCTTTCGTGTTTGCAAAGTTCAACAAAGAAGGGTTCACATTAGAAATTTTTCATTTTCAGTTTTATTTTCCATGTAGATGCACTCGGCTACAAAATCACCCCAGTAGTCGAGAATGATTATTTCCAAATAGAACTATTCATGTCATCTTGTACAAAGGAGTCTTTTTAGATATTGCAGGAACAAAAATATATCTCACTGTCAGTTTTTTCCAATATCGTGCAACCGCAATTTGTATTTGGAAAAAGGGTCATAAATTGCAGAATATTGCAATATGTTTAATATCGCAATAATGTCGTATCGTGGGCCCTCTGGCGATTCCCACCCCTACTGTTCCGTGAGGCCTGTTACATCAAAATACTTCAATGCTTCACAAACGTGTCACTTTTCCTTTTTTTCTGATGGCCTTTCCTCTGTTGCAGGCCCTTCTCTGTGCACATCGCCTACTGGTTTGCCTATATTTACTCAGCCCCGTGACATGTTTTGTTGCCACAGCAACCCTCCACAACCCCCCCTAGTGTGCTGGTTTTTCTTTTGTCGGCTGTCACCTGTGCAGTGTGCACTGTCCCACAATGCACTGCACTTTACCCCCAACAAGTGCTATGAGCAGACTGAATTGTGAGTGGAGAAGGCAGCTATGCACATCAGACTTGTAAACAGAGTTTTTGACTTCACTTCCTCCAAAAGTAAAAATACCTTCTTTTTTTTTCCTGAAAGGTTTAACGCGACCGATTATCAGACCAACTGAATCTTTCTCCTTTTTAGATGTTTATTGAAATAAATGCCGACCTGCAGTAACCTCTTGGTATGCTTACAGACTAATACATTCCTACAACACCAGGCTGCAGAAAAAACAAAGTGCATGTTGGGAGAAGAGCACAAGCGTGTGGTTGACGGAAAGGGGGAAGGGAAGAGAAAAGTTATGGTAAGGTCTATAAAAAGCAAGAAATGGATATGGCTATGGGGTTGAATGTGGTCAATAATCCATGAACAGGGTTCCCTCGTTCCCTCTGACCAAAAAATGCCAAACGTGTTTTTTTATTTCCCTTTTTTTTTTGCTTACAAGACTTTTTAACAAGTTCTAGTTGAGTCCTTTCCATGCCTACAGCTTACAAATACAGTATAGACTTCTTTCTTATAAGGTAGGAATTTGGATCTACTGCCTCTGTGTAAGAAACATTCACACAGTCGTTTCTCAGTTTGTAATATTATATTCTATCAGACATGGATGGTTGGTGCTTTCCTATTAAGTGTGACATTAAGAGACCCAGGAGACCCCAACAAAAGTCTGCAAAATCTGAAGGTGCATTTATCAAAGCAAGTCTGAAGGTTATAATTGAAGGGATGCTGGCACCAATAATCACTCAAAATATGCTGAGGACTGTCACTTGGAATTAGTTTCACTTTATTGGTGTCAGTTGGTTTTCCATGAGTGAAAGTTGGCGGGGCGTCAATAGCTGATTCAACGTCTTTCAAACGTAGCAGAGCTCGCCTGTCGTCATCCCCGTTGTTTTTTTTTTCTAAAGACGCATGCCTTGCAAATTATACTGGCTCTTCCTACAGAACGGCAGCTGACCGAACCATTTCCACTTTGTGTTTTCTTCCCGCAGATGGGCAGCAATTGGAATTCAATCAAAAGCAGCTCACTATAGATTTCATGTAGGTCAGTTTGGATGTTTGAAATTTATTACCAGATCTTTTTTTCTATAATCAGACAATGCTTACTATTTTTTTTAATTTTTAATTTTTTTACTATAGTATTATATAGTTCATGTAGAACAGCTTGACAATACTTTTTTTAATATGCAGGTGGGATTTAAAGTCTGTGACAGTACTTGGATGTATTAAACTCCTTATACCATCAACAGGCTAGTCATAGCTTTGTCTTCTATGTTGCTGCATGGAAACTGAGTCCTAGTCCACATGTACGTAAGTATCTTTTTAAAAATAGCCTTTTCTATGTGTTTTGGCCTTTTGTCAACACAAACGTTTTAGGTCACTAAAAATGATTCTTTGGCAAAAGTCCTGCTCGAATAAAGATGTTCAGATACTTTCCATTGTTTTGGTTAGGTATACACCGACAGGCCTATAAGTATTATAATGCATTAATTGGTTTAATTAACTACTAATCGGTATAGGCCTTGAAAAAAATCAGTATCTGTTTTGGTATAGACAGGGAAACATATGAGGCGACATTTTGTGCAATGGCGGACGTGGCAGAAATAGTGTTCCTCTTAGGACTTTTCACATGTTTACACATAGTTACTCTTACACTATATTGAAGAACAGAGGCATCAGCATCCGCTACAGAGCGATTGTTGCGCAATTTTGCCATGTAGCCTTCTGGTAATAGCTTTTATTGGCCAAAATCTTCTTCTTTGTGTGATTGGCCAACACGTTATAGGGTTAGGCTTATATCTCTGCTTGTTTGTTTGACATGCTCCAGACAGAGCTTCGGTGTGTTTTTTGCGACATCTGGACAAAGGTTTTTCTTTCAAAACACTGCTTCTGTGGACAGGATTGTTTTAAACGAAGGAGGAATAAACCCAGGGGTGGCCTTTTCTTTAGTTTCAGTCCTGTCCTTGAGCTGCGTCAGCTGGGATCGAAGGTTGTACAGTCGGTCCAATTGTTGGTACGTGTTCAACTACATTACCACTGCACACTGTCGTTTAGGTAATTTCAAATGTGAGGTAGGAAGGAACCCAACCAGTGACTAAAATCTCATATTTATGTCAATAAGACCCCCCCCCCCCCCCCCCCCCCCCCCCCAAATTTAATTGCACTATACTTGGTGTTATTGCAATGCATCCCAGTCAACCTGTTCTCTCACAGTAGCTTCAATGTGGTCATGGTGTAGCACGGTTATTTCTACATTCTCACATAAAAGGGTTCACAGGCATCCGTGTTCGACACATTTCGTAAAATTTGTCACGGTCAACTTAAAGGTTGATTCATTTATTGAAGATGTCCCGCAGGTAGATTCAGCAGCAGAGACTGAAACATGCAGCATGTCCAACTCGGTGGTAAGTGGTGACAAGGGTGACAATTTTGGGCTTGGCGGAAACCTTTGTGTGTGGACACAAAGCGAGTCATTATAACAACCACATAGGCCACATTACATGTGTGTGACGTAAAAGCTGGCGAAGGACCCCCCCCCCCCCACCCCCATCAAAGGTGTGTTTGTTTGCTTCATTTGAGCAGGTTTGTATAAACCAGAGCTGTATGTTATTGTTTTCTGAAAGCAGCAAATACTGTTATTAATTACTGAAAAAAACAGCCTAACTTGTAAATAATACAAAAATTGAAATGCCCCACAAAAAGTAACATGACGTGATAGTAATTATCCCCGCCGAGAAAATGTTTTCAGCCTGGTTTGTCCATCTGTTTGTTGGTTTGTCTGTTGGTCAGCAGGGTTATGGAAATCAGATTTACTGAACACAACAACACAAAAATATTTCTTGGAAAGTATACAGTACATGCAGTCATTCGGGAGACTCCTGGCTGGACCAGACAATTTGGAAAGATCATGATGTGGTTGAGAGAAATCTGGGCCTTTCGGTGGTGAGAATTTGCAGTCAAGACTAGAAAACAAATGGCAAAAATGAACGAGTTCAAATGAGAATATTTGTATTGTTGCCTGCCATTGTTTGGATATAGGTGACAGGATTGAAGGAGAACTCAATCTAATACACTTACGCAGTAGTCCCAACCGTGTTTTTAACATAATTTTCATCTTTTGGTGCCTGTTGCATAAAGATACTCAACTCTTTACAGCTGATAACATCCTCTATAATACATATGTGATGCTCTTGAACCTTGAAGTACCTCAGACCGGTGAACCTGACACGCATGTTGGAAGCGGCTGTCCTGCTAGATCACCATAATATTTGATTAAAATCCTTGCAGGACTCAGTAGACCCTGCAAGGCAAGGTTTTAACTTAAGAATAGTCCTTCACAGAGGTATTTTCTCGTTAACAGTCAAAGATATTGTGTTAGCCGCGGCCTCGTCCTGAGGTAGACAGCAAGGTAGCCAAGCACATTGGAAGCATTTTGACTGGCGCCATGTGCAAGTGCAGTCTGTTAGCTGACTGATGTCAAAAAAAAGCCTCAACTGTGCATCTCTGTGTAACGGCGCTACTGCGTCACACATTTCTCATTCATCGGTACTGTTAAACACTGGTTTCGACCCACAGAGCACCACTGTGGCATCTGTTTGGACTCGTAGCCTTGTATTTTGTTCTTACCGTTGGCCCTGACTTCCCAGGGCTCTCTGGGTCTATTAATACCAGCTCGCTCTAAAAATACAGAGCACTGTGTGACCCACTCAAACTAAATAGCTCAACCTCTTAATGTAGACACACACACACAGCACTTATAAATCCTGACCTGTATTATAGTTGCTCTACCATTGATCTAGGTTAAATCAGCCACGAGTTCCCTTAATATACATCATCCCTGGATGGTCAGCCGGGGGGGAAAAAACGCGCTCTGCCAGGTGAGCTATAGGCCTCCGCCAAGGCAAATGCCTTTTGACAAATTATTTTAAATTATTTATCAAACCCTTCAGGCCTATGAGAAATAAAGGGATTTTTGTTTCCATAGGGGGGGATGTGTGTGTACTTATCCTCATGGCCCTAAATGAGTTGGCTTTATTTGCAAAGGCCATGTGCTATGGATTCTAAAACTCATTGGATTATTTCTCTAATTTGTGTGGAGCAACAGATTGGATGCATGTGGACAAGTTCCAGATGCTAAGTTGAATTTGTTTCCAAAACAACTTTCATGAAAGTGAAAATGTCAAATGAGGAACAGGAAATGGAGAGCATTTTCTGCCCCGACACATTTGTTGATTGAATAACAGCTCCCCCTTGGCCAGCTGATCTGTGCAACATGTTTGGTGAAAGGCTTGTGCAGTATTTCACATACACACAGAAAACAATCAGACATCAGGGTGTGAACAAAATATTGTCAGCCCTCATATTTTTGTTTTCAATTTCTCTGCTGGCTCGATGTCACATGTTGATTTGATGATTATAGAAACAACAGTCCTCCATGGAATCAGCAGGTGTCAGTTGGGCTGGATCCTCTTGACTTGATGGTGACACTGTACACACCATGGATATAAAACTATATCTATGAAGCATAAATCACTAACCTTGGCATTAAGAAATTGTCATGAATACGTAACGCTTTGGTTTGTGTGAGACAATTAGGGCTGAACCACTTCCTTGAGTAACTAGAATAATTCGGATACTAAAAATCCTCTTTGAAAATTCTTTGCCTCAAAGTTTAGTCAACGTTACGTAACGTTGTAGTTTTCCCACGGATGATTATTATCAGCGATCAACGGGCGGACGCCACTGAAGCTACTGAGGTCACAGAAGCTGTGTTTTAAGCTTTTAAAGAAAAAAAAAAAAAAAAAAACTTTGCACAGTGTGTCTATTATAAAATTGAACTAGCTTACCACCGTAGCAGGGCGTCAATGCTACATCATCTCCAGGGTTTCCCCCAGTGTTTTGCAAGTCTGGTGGCCCACCAGACAAACCAGCCCCTCATCCTGTTTCCTCATGGCAACTTAATATGCACGTGATTGGCGTCATCAGACCATGCTGCATGGTGATGTCTGCATTCTTTTTGGGGTGTTTGTGGCTCAGCGGTAGAGCTGCAGTCCTGTGTCGAAGTGTCCTTGGGCAAGACACTGAACCCCGTGTGTGTGTGTGTGTGTGTGTGTGTGTGTGTGTGTGTGT
>NC_048409.1:4124454-4127499 GCF_013103735.1 Etheostoma cragini | reverse complement strand
GTGTTTATCTGATGAGCAGGTGGCAAGTTGTACGGCAGCCTTGGCCACAGTGTGTGAATGTGTGTATGTAAAAGTGCTTTCTTGAGACTAGAAAATGGCTATATAAGAACAGACTATTTACATTCTTTCTCCTCACTCAATATTAGCCTTCTGAACAGTATAGTGGACTAGCCCTGCTGTAAGCTTTGTTCAGTCACATGTGTCTGGGCTTAGTGAACAGCTCTTTTACATATCCAGTGTAAAGAGCCAGAGGCAAGAAAGGGAAGGGGGTGGGGGGGAAAAAAGATTTCCATTTGGGCCACTAAAAATGTACTTTGGTCAACAAAATAAGGGGCTCGGTGGCCATGTGGCCTCATTCAGCCCATACGGCCAGTGCTTAAAATGAGCATCTATCCATGTTATTGTATGCCGTTTAGGCAATAGCAATGTTCCTTTTAAAACCTTGCTTTTGTATATTTACTCTTGCTGTTTACAATAGTGCAAACATATTTTTTATCCCACTAACCAATGGCATAATCAGTAGAATACTCGACTACTAAAATATTCAATAGCTGCAGCCCAAAAGACAAGACTTTTTTTGTTGCAACCAAAGGCAACAGCCTGTTTGATCCCAGCAACCAGCGGTTATCTCTCCTGCCTCCGTTGGAGAGACCATTTTTCAGTCCCTCCAGGATTTCTGGGCCTTTTTTTTTATTTTTTTATTTTTTGTTGAGAATGTTGCAGCCCAAAATACTTGATTTTGCGGTAGCTTTTGTAAAATATTTCGACACAAGGTGCAATGTCTTGGATTTTTGTTGTAGTGAAGATTCAAGAGACAGTGAACATTGCAAATTGTATTTTGGTATACTTCTTTTGAAAAAAACAAAGAAGAAACGTGTTTCCGGCAAAATAAAACTATTCCAAGAGTTTTCCTAGTAACCTTACCAAAAAGGCTCTTGATCAAGGCCAATACTTAACTTTTTTGACGACCAGCTACTGTGATGGTTGGATTTAAAAGCCGCCCGCCACATGGACTTTTTACAATTTATAAAAAAAAAAAAAAAACTGCTGTCATAAACCAGCCCCTCACCAACCATGCCATTGTCGCCAATTGTCCACTTTGCATTAAAATGTCTTCCTTTACTTTTCTTTGACTCATGTTCCTCTTTTTGTTGGTAGTTTGTCTCAGCCGGCCTCTTTACCCCCAGTAATGTGCCGCCAGATCTTTAGCTCAAATCCAACAAAATGGCGGACTTCTTTAAAATGTAAAAGAACAACAGTTGAAAAAAATCCCTAATGAATCACTTAATTCTCATTGGCTACCTGTCAGCGTGGCAGGTAGATTGACAGGTGTGTTGCCAGCCAATTGCTAAATTCAGCCGCATTTGGCAAGGGGTTAGGTGTTAATTTCAGGCCCTGCTCAGGATGCCCCTTATGTTGGCATAATATGAAAATGGCTGGTGGATTTAAGACAAAAAATAATGTATTGAATCAATTCAGTTTGAACATATCTGTCAGTTGTTTGTTGATCTTTACATTGTTAGTTAAACTCCTATCCTGTGCTGGGACACACATTCATACGGTCTGATAAAGGACTTATTGGACTTTAAGTTATCATTGTACTTAGAATAAAAAGCGTAGCTGTCCTCTCTTTAGGTCATCCTGTACTACGTCTCATCTCCGTGTTTTCCTGGAACCACTGTGTGTGTTTTCTCTTAATACGCCCATGGTGTGTTCGTGTCAGTCGCGGGAAACTCCCCTTATTGGTCAAATTTGTGGTAAAGGTGCGGTGATTGGTCCGAATTGCGAGTCGCACCGACTTCACCGTGATTGGTTGAATTTTCGTGAATTGTTTGAACTATTGAACCATTATGGGAATAAAAAAAAAAAATGTATATATTAAATAATGAATAGGGTGAATTGAGATCACAATTTTGCAGCGATGAATCGTGCAGGCCTAGTTCTCCCTATTGCAGATTCACTGCTGCACAACAACCGGCTGCTATGGAACATGCAGGCATGATTTTTTTTTTTTGGCCCAAATAACCATTTTTGCAAGCAACTTTTAGCAATGAGCCATATGGTCCTACATGGACTTTAAATGTTCTGCCAAAGTAAGAACAGTTGTTTATTTTAGTTGACAGAGTGGTGTATTTGTGTTTTTGTGTGTGAGCTATTCATATTGGCTTGCAATCCTAAAACTTGAAAAGAATGTATAATGAGTGTCTAAGTAATAAACACCTCGGCTCAATATAATACAACAGTACACACGATTTGCAGGATGGCCATAAAGTTAAATAAACACCTCATTAAAAACATTAGCAACACAAATAGAACATTATATAACCCTCCTGAACGTGTGATTTATTCTATTAGTGACTTTAGCTTTAGCTAAAAGTGTGGAAAGTATTCCAGTCAGTCAATACCAGTCCACTGAGTGTCCATTCTCACATGACGCCTGAATACAGAGGTAGGTATCAGGTAGGGCGGCACAATAAATATATTTTTTGTGTTAATTTCCGCTAAAAGCCTTTAAATTACGTTAATTTTCTAACTTTGGTTAATTCTCTCCGTTTGTCGTTGTCCCCTTGACACACTGTTTTCGTGATGCAGTTCAACATTGTGATATCTTTGATCTCAAATGTATTTTACAGGACGGGTTGTGTTGTTGTTCAGTTAGTTCATTGACAGAAATGATTCATTTAGTGGCAAAAATTACCACTTTGTGCGCACAATTTGCAACTTGAAAACCGAGAGCAGCTCTTTTTGTTTTCAAGGGCCAGATTTGAGGGGGATCTCTACGTTACTTAAGAAACACATCCAGATAACTCGGACTACGTTTGCATAGAACGGTCTACATTTCAGAACGCTGTTTGTGTGAAAACTAAAACCACATCTCTAGTATGTATTCAACTGTCACAACTTAAGGTTGCCGTTTGACTCTTTACTGCCACACAGCCCCTGACCACCACTGGGCTGGCTTAGGTCACTGTCTTGCGAAAGCTCTGTGTATCCCACACACACTTAAACACTGTGTCAGTGTTAGGATTGACATGGGGGGGGGGG
>NC_048409.1:4084147-4124444 GCF_013103735.1 Etheostoma cragini | reverse complement strand
GAGTGACTGACTGACTGACTGACTGACTACTTCTGCAGGTTGGCAACATTTGGGGTTCCGCCCTAATGAGAAGGGCTAAGTGAAGACAGCACGTTTCACCCTGGAAATGAGTCACTGGAATCATACATGTCGATATAGTGTTAACACGCTTTCTCTTTCATGTGTTTTCTCAAAATTGTTTAGCTGTTTGTCAGCATGCGTGATGCCGGAGCCTTGATTAGTCAGCCTCCGTGCACACCAGGTATGTGTGATTAGTCATAGGAGTCAGTTTGCTTTACATAACAAGCTAGGGTTTGTACAGTTCCAAACTGTTTCAGCATGCTCTTTTACACAATGAGACTTGGATCTTACTATCCAACTGTTACGTCTACCCTCTTATCCCTTTTCAGGATATCCGACTTTTTTACCTCTATTCCTAACTATTTTATGTTAAAGGGATTAGGTGATCTGGCGAAAACGTGCAATTAGCATCGTTGGACCCACAGATACAAATCCATGAGAGCAACATATTTCCCTGCCATTGAGAAGCTGTTGGAACCATTGTTGGAGAAGTGCAGGCGCCCCTGTTTGATGAGGAAAGCCGCAGTCTGTTAGGCCAGCTGGAGATCTGCAACCTTGTCAACGTGAAAGAAAAAAAAAAAAAAAAAAAAGCTAGACTGAAAAAGAAAGTTCAAACCTGCTTTAGCAGAAACTGTGTGAGTGGGTGAGGGGGAGGGAGAGTGAGAACAACTCCCTTAAGGGACATTAACTTTGATTTCACAAGCTTGATCTTATTGCAGATTAATTGCTTAGCAGCCACTTGGATTTAGTTCATTATTTAAATGTCACCCTTATTAAGCACTAATCATTTCTCAAGCATAGGTGTTAAATGGCTTGCGTGAGTTGACGTCAGGAGGTAATGAATGGAGATGACGCCAATTAAGTTTAGTGTTGGTTCTCCAGCTGTGTCTGAACGCCTTCTTATAAACAGATGAGATGAACATGCAGGTAAGATAGTGGTTGTATCTGTGCCGCTGTTTAATATACAGAACAGGATAATAAAAAAAAGAAAAACATTGAATCAAAGTGGGTTGTACAGTAATTTAGCATTTTTGTGTTCAACTGAAAAACAACTGAAAATCAAAGTGAAAACAAATCATCCCAAATGAAGTAAATTAAGTTCAAAGACTGTGACTCTGTGACACGCCGAAGGCATCACCGGTGCAACCAGTTGTTGCATAATACAGTTTGATGGAGATGACCAGTGTGTATTCAAGGTGTGACACCTTTTTGTTTGAATAGTCATCAGATGAACAACTTGTACCCTCAGAATAATCGGTTTAGTCAAGTTAATCATTTGTACCGTGGAGTTGTTATGGAGTAGGAAGCCAGACTGTCCATATTACAGTTCTTAATTAAAATAAAGTCTGTAGAACATAAAACATTGTGGTTTAATCTAAAAATGTTCTGAAGCACCTTTTTTTCCAGACAAATTGGATCTTCTTGAGACTCTTCCAAATAAAATGATTTTTGCAGCCTGTAAACGGCACTATACAGATTGACTTTCTTGGCTTGAATAATGAAGCATGCTTTGATTGAGACCAGTAACTGCCTAACACTTTAGTTAAACATGACTCTGCTAACCAAAAATCTGGGTCAAGGAATAAGCATTTTTTACTTATTATATTATCGATTAGGGGCACATTTGGGTTGACTAGTTCAATCATTCGTAATCATGCTCATTCATTGGTGTATTACCACTGCACAAAAACTAAAAAACACTCAAAACCCTTCTCAAGTAAAACATTGAATACTATGTGAACACAACAAAATTACGTTGGAGGAAATAAGTGTCGCAGCAGGAAATAAATAAACAAGTAAAAGCTAAAAACCAATATAAAAAGGTAAAACACTCATGAATATGGCAAGGCACATAGTGCCCATATGATAGTTGGTAGGGCTTTTGTGACTGTAGTCCTTAGCAGCTACAGGTTGTATTTGAGTGTGTGTGTGCATGGAGACGGGAGGGTTTAGCTGTGAAAGAGGCTTTAGCTGTGCTAAAGTCACTGGAATGTTCCTTGGGGCTGATTAGACCTAGCTTAAATGTAGGCTCCATTCACTTGGCAAGCACTGAGGATACTGAGTGCGAGGCCCGTCTCCTGGTTTACAAAATGTTAAATGAGTCAACATTTACGATGACTTGTTCTTTTTGTGTGTGACTACTTCAGGCTCCTCCCAGGTTGATCCTATCAGCTGCAGCAGAAACGGCCACGAGTCGCCTTGATATCTGCTAGACTGGTATCCACTTCAGATAGGCCTATCTTTTCTTAACTGTCCACTCGAAGGTCAGCGACTCGCCGCATGATTGGTCGGCCTACGCTCCGTGTCGCACTGAGCAAGTGAGTCACACTTTGTCAACAGGAGCGCCGTCTGACCGTCCCCGTTTTCAGTTAATGAGTGACGAAGTCCTCCGCCAACGAACAAGCAGCTTTCTGTGCCGACATGAGCCGCTGTTAGTTAATGACTAATTACAGCTTTGTGTTTACCGTTACCTGTCAAGGTGAGTGAGCGGTACACATGGTTCTGTAAGAGCAGGACAGCTGACCTGACTCACCACACCGCGTGCAGCGGTGGGATTGCGTCACATGGCCAAATATGGAAACCAGTGTGGAAATGTTGACATGTCAGCCGCATATGTCTCAGATGTTTGTGAACAGGCTTGTGATGACTGTTTGACCAACTATTGTTCACCAGCAACAGGTGTGGAAGGGTCTTGTTAAGACCTGCAAATACTGGTGAAAAAGGAATTGTGTACAACCAGTTTGCAGACTGCACACAACTTCTTTGACACACAGCGAGGCATTGGTGGAAGAAGTATTCAGATCCTTTTACTTAAGTAAATGTACTAATTCCACACTAAAAAAACACTCTGTTACAAGTAAAAGTCCTGCCTTAATGATGTTACTTAAGGAAAAGTATGCAAGTATCATCAGGAAAATGTATTTAAAGTAAAAGCACTCAATGTAGAAGAATCCTCATTTTATAAACTGGAAAGGAGCCAAACAGTTGTTAATCCACTATGTGTTTCCTCACATAATTTCAGATGGAGATGTAGGCTGTTTTTTTTTTTTTTATGGGGTAGTTACATTTATAATAAGACATTGCTTTTTATAAACTACGTGTGTTTTGCGTGGAAAAGTTTTAAGTCAGTAAAGTAACTAAAGCTGTCGGATGAATGTATTGGAGTGAAAAGGACAATATTTGTCTCTGAAATGTAGCGGAGTAGAAGTAAAAAGTGGCATGATGAAAAAGACTCAAGTGAAGTACAAGTACCTCGATGTGTACTAAAGTACAGTTCTTGAGTAAATTTACTTGGTTGCAGTCCGCCACCATAGAGTAGCTTACCTCGGTTGCAAAGCTTCAAATCAGAAGCTGGGGGTTATGGACACAGGCAGGCGGTGGTGTCAGGAGGAGGAGGACCTAAACCCAGAAGCCTTGTGAGCTAGTAAGGCTTCCCCATTCTTACTGTTGAGCTGGAGCTCTGCTGGGTTTAAGGCAGTCTCATACATGGGGCTGGCCAATATGGAGAAAGTCAAATATCCAAATATTCTTTGATCAAATGCATCAATGTTGATATTGCGACAATATTGTAGGGTCAGTCTATACATCCACGAAACTTCCACGATTGCTCCGGTGCCGCCGAAAATTCCGCTGGATATGGCTCTTGTTGGCCAGATGTCCGGTACCTTCCACCTTCTTTGTGTTGTAATTATAAACTCCAGTGGATTTCTGAGGACTGCTCCTCAGATCTCTGCAGGCTAAATCCAGACACCTAGCTAGACTGTCCAATCTGAGTTTTCTCCACCAAAACAAGTATCTCCTCAGGACTAATTTGCAGCAGCACAGTGGCTCCAACTGATGCTTAACGCCACCCAAGGCAATTGTGATTGGTTTAAAGAAATGCCAATAAACCAGAGCATGTTTTGCTCCCATCCCAGAATGCTGTGTGAACCAGCCAGACCTTCCTTCGCAGTGCTGTGGCGGAAGATCTGGCAATGCGATTCCATTGAAGGGATGACTGTTGAGGCTTTTTACAAAAATGTATACATAAATAATCATTGGTAATGTGGATATAATGATTAAGTGGGTAAAGGCAAATAATAAAACAGCTAGTCAAATCTGGTAGTCCCCTTTTTCAGAATATGTTATATTATTGGATTGTAATCTATAATTTGATGGATTAATGCATGTATGATTTTAATGTTGGGGCTGATAAAGGCTAGTGAATTGTATGTTGCATTATCTATAATAATAACATATACTGTCATGTGTTGATCATATTGTGTAGTAATCATTTCAATCCAAGTAAGTAGCAACTCAATTGATCAAATAAATGTAGTGGAGAAAAAAGTACACTGTTTTCCTCTGTAATGTAGTTTAGTAGAAGAAGAAATTAACATTAAAGCAAAATACTCAGTACAGTGCATGT
Organism: Etheostoma cragini; assembly: GCF_013103735.1. Classification (NCBI taxonomy): domain Eukaryota; kingdom Metazoa; phylum Chordata; class Actinopteri; order Perciformes; family Percidae; genus Etheostoma; species Etheostoma cragini. Next base: position 4,119,976 of record NC_048409.1, on the reverse strand, counting down.
ACCTCAAAAATGTAGTTTAGTACAGTACTTGAGTATGTGTAGTTAGTTAGTTAATAACTTTACACCACTGACTTTCCAAATAGGCCTAAACTAAAATCTGTAATAAGCAGCGTGTGCGTGCGTGTGTGTGTGCACATTAAGTGTAAGAAATCTGAGTGAGTGAGTAACTGACTGAGCAAGTGAGTGAATGAGGGCAAGAGAGACAGGTATTGCTACAGACAGTGTTGTGGAATGTGTGGTGGAGTTTTTGCGGTTTCCAAAGTGTTTGGTTCTTCAGAGCTGCAGGTCCCTCCCCCAGCTCAAACTCTTTGCTCTCGGCCCCTTAAAGGAACAGTTACCTCCCAGAGTCTCTTTGGCCTTGCCTGTCTTGCTACTCTTCTTCTGTCTTTTTTCCGTCTTTGCTGATGGAGTTGATGTTGAACCACATGCTGAGGACACACACACACACACACACACAAACACACACACACACACTGACGTATAGCAATGACTGTAAAGGTTGCTATCTGGCTCCAATGATGATCTCCCTCTCTTCTTGTCCCCCAGGTCCATGTGTGGTCGGTGAAGCGTCCAGGAGAGCAGCATGGCATTGTATCAGCTGAGCGTCTGGTTGAGATGAGGTGAGTGAACAGGCTGAAAAAGTTGGCTCTAAAAGCCTAACCTGGAACCTGCTGTCAATCATCCACTCACAGTAGGCCCAATATATGGCTGAACGACATGCGGAAAATATGCCATAATTTAGTTTAAGAGCATAACCATATATTACGTGCAATAAATAAAACTGCTGATTACAGTATTCTGATAAAAATACAACAAATTGCTTGTTGCATTGAAAACAAATCAAAGGAAATCATTTCTAACATTCTTCAATTGAACATAGATTTGGATATAAGTGGCACCACTAAAACAAAAAGTGACCGTTACATTTTAATGTAGCGTGGAAATCCAGACGCAACTTCGAAAGATTAAGGGTCTGCCATCGAGTAATGAAATTTGCCCATCTTGAGGGGCAACTGAAGCATGCATTTGAAAATCTCATGGCACGCAGATGGATGGGTGGGTGGATGGATGGATGGATGGACGGATGGGTGGATGGATGGATATTGATCCCAATACAATGGGAAATTTATAGTGTTACAGCAGCAAAATCAGTCACACACCACAGCATATAAATTAAATAGTAGGATACAATATCCATGCATACAGTATACTGTACATGAAATAATAGGATAAAATACATGAACAATTATTTGAATATATACAAGTTGGAAATACAAAGATGTGCAACTGCTTATAGTATGATAAATATGTAGATAAACCTATCGTGCAGGTTGCACTTAGTGCTGTATTGTGATGTCTCAGAGTCTTATCTAGAACCCAGTGATGAAGTGTTAAAAAGTTGTATTGCCTGTGGTAGGATTGATTTCTTGTAGAGGTCCGTGCGACATCACTAAGACCAGTCACAACAACACAACGTGATTGGTGCAGCTGCAACGGCATGGTTAATGAGCAGCTTCACTCGATGCCGGAGTAACTCGCTGAGCAAATTCAATTTGGGCTCTCGTAGAAAACTCGGGATTTTCAGGGTAGCTTTAATGTGTAGTTTTCACAATTTTCTTTCAACTAACGCAAAAGAAATCTCTGAGTGTCTATCACGATATGTTTCAGCCTTTCGTGATGTACTTATTGCACAAGTCGATTTCCAAATTGCTTGTTGTGCAGTGGTCAGATTGTATCCAGATCAGTTCTTCTAGAGAAATAATCTGAATGTATCTTCGAACTGTTGGGCAGAAATGTGGTCGGAAACACTGATGCCGCTGATTTTTCTTCTCTCCATCAGCAATGTGAGCGCCACTGACCTCCACTTCCTCCAGCTTTTCCCCATACCAGACCTCCACCTTACTCACCAGCCAGTCAAATGCACACAGACAATAAACTGGCCAGTCATGGCAAGCAAGTCACCGGTGACAGCCGGTCCCAAATAGCCAGTGTGACCCAGCAGGCTCAGCAGCAGCAGGGAGCCACCGGCCACCTGGGTCCAAAGGGCGTCGGTGCCGGGAGCCATGGAGCCAAAACCAACCAGGTTTCTCCTGGCAACCCTGGGCTGAAGGCTGTCAGCCAGTCGGCGAGCAGCGTCGGAGGGATGTTGAAAAACAAATCCAAGCGGGAGCGGAGCGTCTCCATTGACTCGGGCGAGTCAAGAAATGCCGTCCCCCCAGCCCAGGAGGCGGATGCCAAAGGAGGTAAGGCTCATACGCACAGACGCAACTGTGTTAGGATCTGGGACATGTAGACTGTACACTGTCGCTCTGTTCTAAGTTTACCGAAGTTCACTTCCTTTACCTTCCTATCAGTCAAATCTTTACACGAAGTACCAGATTACGTGCATTCAACTCCTCCACAGCAGGAAGTGAATGCAACGACTGAGAGGGCAGAATAACTTGTTTTCTTTCGAGCTGAAATGCCCTGACCTTTCAGCGACGTGTCAGAATTTCCCCCTGGCTTTTGAAAGTTTGTGCCATGCCCGCACTGCAGTGACATGTCTCACATGAAACAGCGTCTGGGCTTTCTCTAGTGCTCGGGGGGGCGAGCCTGGTGAGCCTGGTGAGCTTGGTATTAAAGCAGTGAGGGAGCTTCTTGGTAATACAAGTTCACATGGTTTGGTATGAAGTGTTGGATTTGCATTTGTTTGCTGTCAATGTTTTTTAATATATTTTTTTGTTTCTCTGTCTTTTACGAGAAGGGAGACAAGTAGAATAACATGGACAAACAAACATAACTTGAACAATTGCATCTAACACGCATATAACAATAAGACAGTAAAAAAACAACACATAACCCTATTAGCACTCGGAGCTGTTGTTTTATGTCGTCATGCTCCCAGAAAGTAGTTTTTTCTTCTTTCTTTTTTTGAGTAGCGTATCTCTACAAGAGCAAAGTGAAAAGCCATGCCTCTACGCCTCTGGGAGAGCCCACATATTGTCTGTTTCTTCCTTTGCTGTTGCTTTTAAGGGTTTGTGTGTTTATCTGAGCATCTGACTGCCGGTTGACGATGTGTTTTTTTTTGTGTGTTTTTTTTGGGAAACTTATCTGGGCTTCCTGCACACACACGCACGTGCGCAAACACACACACACACACACACGCCCAAACACACACATGCGTGCATGGGAGAGGTGTGGTTCCCACATAAAAAGCGACAGACGATGAATGAGGGGAAACAATGAAAGATAGGGTGGGTTGTTTTTAGGGTAAATCCCATTTCACCTTAACACTTTCTTTTTAAGATGTCAACCAATGACTGCGGGAAACAACAACATTCACAGAAGAAGCTCTTTCATACTGCCTCTCTGTGTCAAGGTAGCGCCCCCCCCCCCCCCCCCCCCCCCCCCCCCCCCCCCCCCCACCGTCCTTTTCTGTGTGTTTTCACTGCAAACTTCCTTTCTTACTGTACATCCACACGTCTTTTACGTTTCTTAGCCACACTCATCTGATGTGTTTGTTGGATGGTCGTTTTTTGAGCTATGAACTTGAAGAATCTTCACTGACTTGTACACAGAGCTTCTTTAAATATGTGACCGTAACCACTGATATTACCAGTGCATCTTTCTTTTCCGGTCGCCATTTGGAGTCCAAACCCACAGTTGTATTTGCTGTCAGACGTTGGTTCTGACTCTTCTTCTTCAGGTTACCTTCTGGTAATGCTGCTATGCTTTTCTTGCATTTTGTGCATCCACAAAATCATAAGGACACCATGTGAGAAGGCTCATGCTTCTCAAAACATTGCATCTGCAGATGTGCGTAGCATGCAGTTGCAAAAAGAAAATATATTTACTCTGCAGCTCAGGCTATTTCCGTAGATACTCATGTTTCACTTCTTTTACAGGCAAAGAGCACAGGTTTAAGGTGATTCTGCCATTTGACATCCTGTTCACATTTAAAGCGATTTGTCAAAGTAGCTGTAGACGGATTCTATGACTTCTGACAAGTAAGGCAAAATGCATTAGAACAGATAGTCTTCTGGCTGTTTAAAATACAGTGGTGGATGATTTAAAAGATAAATAAACATCGGTGATACCCTTTCTAAAGCAGTGTTCTTTAACATTTTAGGTTGAAGTCTATATAAAGAGGTATAATGCAGCGCCAACAGTGATAGATATACTAAACATCAACCTTATACCTGGAAAAACATTTAAATGCAACATTTCAAATGATTACAAACCATCACTTAATGCATTCATTATAGCAGTATAATAAGTATTTTAAGAATAATGCATGACACATTTCTAAATTGGCATTTTTGCAAAAATCCCACATGCCCGTAGCAGTACACCGGAGAACCCCCATGGGTACACGTTCTCCCATGTGAGGAACACTGCTTTAAAGGGACAATACTAAGATAGTTGTTGAAGTGTGTGTTTGTGTGTGTGTGTGTGTGTGTGTGTGTGTGTGTGTGTGTTAGAGGGTGTAATGCGCAGTAAGCGGCGTTGTGTTTTGGAGAAGAAACAGCCATATAGTGGAGATGAATGGTGCTCTGGACCTGACACAGAGGAAGACGAAGACAAGCCCCACACTGCGGCCCACCGTGAGTCCATCTATCTCCACAGAGGGGGGCGTCCCTGCCCAATGTGAGGAGAGTGCAGATTTGCAAGTGCGTGCGTCACTTTGCGACAAGTAGCATTTAAAATGCTAATGAGAGGCTTCTGTAACGTCAACCCACTAAAAATGGACCTACTTAACGAAGTTGGTTCACTGCTGGCTACAAGTTAGCATCAAACACAACAAAGTCTTTCACTAGAATGGCGTTTGGAGTTAGCAATCAAACAGTAATAGATAGCTAAAACGAATTTGGAATGATTCCCATCTTCTATTATTGTTTGTAATGAGAACATTTTTCACAGTTATGTCGTATACCGTTTAAATCTGAGCATACGCAACTCCCATCTGCACTCTCCTCACACTGGGCAGCGACAGGGGGAATCACATTGCCAGTTGTTGTTGTCCGACTGTAACACAGTCCTCGCTAACAATAGTGTCAGTGCGACCATAACATTGAAGGCCACAAGAATTCCATGTAGTAATCCCCTGCCCCGTCTTAACGTTATTTTCTCTGAAAACAACGGGTTAAAGCCGTTAATTGGATCTGTTTTCAGGTCTTGCACACACACTGACAGGAAGAGGATGTCCTTTTGGAGCACTGTACTATTCCTTTCCACTGAGTGGACTTTCCATGTGTTTTAGCTCCATCTAGTGTTAAAGTGCTGTAGCCAAACGGATGTACTGGTATTACAATTATAACCCAGGATACCACTGTAGTCAAATGAAAACCGTGTGCTGCTGATTTTTCTCAGGAGAGCGTGGGCTGGCAGTTCCTATCCAAGGGCTCTCTGATCGCCTGTCTGCAGGGCCCGTGTCCGAACCTGCGGGCCCCATCATCGGATGTGGTGTGGGACCAGGTGGTCTAAAAACGGAGCCTCCTCCTCAGCCTTCACAGCAAGTGGTGTATGTTTTCACAACCAGCCTAGCCAACAGGTGAGAACTGTTTTCAGGTCTGGCATGCAGGTGTTTCTTCACATGAAGTGGAGATGTCTGAATTTTCTTTATCTTATCAACCAACCTATTTGTTTTTTTTATTTTTAACACTGTAAAATGTAACTGATGTCTGCAGTTTAATTAGAACAGTTCTCTTTCTGTTTGACAGTGCTGCAGATGCAGTATTGAAAGGACAGACCGATTCCATCCTTCTGTTTCACCAGCAAAATGTTTCCCGCACCAAGTTGGAGCAGGTCAGACATCCACAGCTCAGTGGCAAAGTAAACAAAAGTTTGTGTTAAACCACGAGGAAGTAAAAGTGTTTTTTTTTTCCACAGTAAGGACCACAGATGCAAAGTATATGGGGAGGTTGATTTGTAAAGCTATATTTGTCTGAGAAACCTCCTTGTTCCTGTTTCCATTAGCAGTTGTTATGACTGCTGTGAATGCTTGTTGAAAAAGTTGAGACACTGGAGTGCTCTGTGTGTTGTTTTGACAAATGAACAATAATAGACAATATCAAAATCAGTAATCTGAATCAGAAAAGGGTTTATTGCCAAGTAAGTAACACTTACGAGTGACACAGAGTTTGCCTTGGTTGTTGGTGCACACATAAACAAACATATTGAACATTAATATAAAATAAACAATAAATACGGAAACATACATACATACATACATACATACATACAGAACATACATACACACACAATGTCTGTTTTAACATAGGAAAAATAGTCTGCAATGTGCAGGTGCATGATGTATATATTATATGATATAATAACTACTGGAAATGACTAATGTAATTTTTTCTCCCCCCTTTGTCTACCACAGCGCCACCCATCAGGGAAGCTTCCTAACCTATCTGATATGGTAAACTCCAGCAGCTCTCCACCCACAGGCACCCCTAAATCCCAAAGTGGAACTCCGCGCCCAGCCTCTGCAGGTGTTCGAGGTCCACTGCATCCTGCAGGGACACCGTCATCGGCAGGACACTCCGATAATGAATCCCCTCAGAACAGACCTGGCGGAGCCTCCAGCAATAACTTCGTTGCCCATAGGTCGGAGGGAGGGAGCACGGCCACACCCGCAGGCCCAGTCCCAGGAACTGGTGATGTAGAGGGTGCAGGGGGCATGTCTCTTCCTGTTGATTCTGTTTCTCCCTCGGGGAGTCCCTCCATCCTTTCCACACACCTGCAGTGTGACACAGGCCATAGGAGTGGCCCAGGGAACATGGACGGTCTCTCCAAAGAACAGTTGGAACACAGGGAGCGTTCCTTGCAGACTCTAAGAGACATAGAGAGGCTACTTCTGCGCAGTGGAGCAGGTCCGGGAGACACAGGAGGGTCCAACAACAGCGCTAGTAATAACCCATCCAACCTAAATAATAACAACAGTGATAGGAGCGGTGTTCTCGAGGAACGTGACAATGGTACTAATAGCTCTGGAAATTGCAGTAGTGGTAATATGCTATCTTCAGCCTTGTCTCAGATGGGAGGAATGAAGAAATATGAAGAACCCCTCCAGTCCATAATTTCTCAAACACAGTCCCTTGCCGGACCCGCCCTTGACAGCCCTCACATGGACTCTCACCATAATCTACCACAACATCCCAATCACCAGCTCTCTTCACCCGGGGTCGACATGGGTCCGTTACTCGGACCAGAAGGGTTGACCCCAGAACAAATGGCGTGGAGGAAACTCCAAGAAGAATACTACCAGGAGAAGAGACGGCAACAGGACATTCAACCCTCCACACATCCGCAGCACTTTAGAATGATGACAGAGATTGGCATGCACGGAGGTCCCATGATGATGAGAGGACCCCCTCCTCCCTACCACAGCAAGCCTGGAGAGCAGCAGTGGGGTCCTGGCAATATGATGGGAGGAGGAATGGGTGGAAATGCACGAATGATAGACATGCACCAAGAGGGACCCCGCGGGCCAAGGTTCCTGGGACAGATGCAGAGAGGGCCACCTGGGGGAGGCGGTTTTCCTGTTAGCAAAGGGGGAGTTTTATCAGTGGATGGTCTAGGGCGGCAAAGGCCCACCAGGCCAGGCATGATTTGGCTTGATGAGATGCCCAACAACATAGGAGGTGGAGGTCCCTTTCATGGCTGCTACCCTGGTGGACCCCCTCAGCACTTGCAAGGCGAGCCCGAACATATGATCACACAAGAGGAAATGTTTCGCCTCATGGAGAAACGGCAGATGCAGGGGCTTCCCAGGTACGAATTTAACAGATTAGCTAAACAGCAGCAACAGGGCAACCTGGGGTCGAGAATAATGGATCATCCTGGGGGCCTAGACTTTCACAATTTGGGAATGGGCCGGGGTCCACCCTCTTCTCGAGGTGAACCTATGGACTTTCCTGGTTCACGGGAGATGATGGGCTCTCCTGGTGGGGGTCCTCAGATGAGAGACCTGGTGGACTCTCCTTTGGGGAGCAGCCTCACATTGAACATGAACCCACAGATGAATGTTCAGCAACAGCAGCAGATGATGCTGTCTCAGAAGCTCAGAGGAGGTCCTGCAGGAGGGGGGCCTTTAGGTGAGATGTTTGGCCCTGGAGAGATTTCACGAATCAGGGCTTCACAGAATGGAAGAGGAGGAAATAAGGTAATGATTCCAGGACCTGATGGCCCCTTCCAGTTTCCCAATCATGGTCCCTTCTCCGGAGGACAGGTGGAAGGGCCTTATCTCCAACAGCCTGGCCCGGAGATGTTTGGGCCTGATCAGCAAGGTCATAATCCAATGGGAGGTACATCGCGGCTTAGCCATATGCCGATGACCGGAGGCCTCAGAGGAGTAGACCTCGGTCCCAGGCACCCCTCTGACCTATCAATCAATGTTAACCCCCTAACCTCTCCTTCAGTGCCTCGTCCTCATCAGCTCAAGTCTCCATCCCTCAACCAGGAGCCATCTCCTCTTCTACCTTCCCCCTCTGCCCCAGGACTGAAGTCCCCCTCACAGATATCCTCTGCAGGGCATCACCCCACTCTTCCCCCAGCGTCTGTCACTGGGACCTCTTCTACTTCCATGAAGTCTCCCCAGATAATGGGGTCTTCCAACCTTGGCTTGCACTCTCCGTCTGCCTCTCCTGGTCGACTCAAGTCCCCTGCTATGGCTGTGGGCTCCCCAGGCTGGGCATCTCCTAAAACCGCTCTTCCAAGTCCCGGCGGTCCAACCAGTGGGAAGGTAGTGGGGAATGGAGGAAGTAGTTCTACTGAGACAGGTACACTTAAAATCCAAGATGACGTTGGATCGTCATTAATGCTCCTCTTTGTATTGCTGTGACACTAATCCATTCTTTTTAATGATCTTTACAGGCCAATCACTTCCCCCCAGGAGTTCCAACTCTACGCCCATTAGCCAGCCAGGCTCTATGAATCCTAGTATGCCATTCACTTCCTCTCCTGATAACCCTCCATCCCAGAACCCTTTATCGCTCATCATGTCTCAGATGTCCAAGTATGCCATGCCCAGTTCGACTCCTCTCTACCATGATGCAATCAAAACAATTGCCACTTCAGACGATGAGATGCTGCCAGATCGACCTCTTCTATCTGGTGTCAGCATTGGAGGTATGTAACAGGTATATGAGGTACACATGCCCTAACCCCAACACTAAGCTGCTATAAGCTATTTTTTTAAATTTCCTTTTAGCAAAATACTCTGAGGGAACTCCCTGTGGCAAACAGTCCCGCAGTGTAGCCACAGACTTTAGAGTGCCGTCCATACAGCCCATATACAGCCTATTATGATCGTCATAAGTAAACTGCACAGGGTGATTGGCTTTTCCTGCTAAAGATTTCTCACCGTGGTTAGACATCATAGCCACTATGACTCTAGAGTGGCTACTTGCTCCAAAGTTACTCTCTCACTTCTCCTTTGCTCTATCTCTCACACACACACACACACACACACACACACACACACACACACACACACACACACACACACACACACACACACACACAAAACAAATGCTGTACACCACAAATGCACACACCAGCGCAAAAGTTAGACCATCAAGCCATTTACGTTATTTGCTGTACAAAGAGTGTATATATTTATTATATTTTTGCTATAGTTCTTAACCTGCATAATTTAATTTTGCCCAGTTGGGATCTGTTGAGGGGCAATGAATATCAAAAGTTCCAAAACATCTATGTTGTTATGTGTATAGATCCACTAGACATAATATCTACATACATGGCATTTGATTGGTAGGCTAGTCTCACGTTGTCCCACAGCAACATTAAAAGTTTAGATTTCTGTACAGTTTCTGTTAATAACGTACTGAATTGAGTGTCCATGTCATTATAATATTCAGATTTCTCATAAATAATTAAACATGCGCTTGTATTTTATGTTCCGTTAAAGAAGGGTGGAGGTGGAGTCACATTGGAGCATTTAAAAATTTTTCTTGAAAGTTACGGAGTGTGCTAGACCTACTCTATCTGTAAAGTGTCTTGAGATAACTCTTATTATGAATTGATGCAATAAATAAAATTGAATTGATATTATACCGTTGCCAACAGAAGAAAAATATGAGAGTAAAGCCAGTCGAATGACTTCTTGCGTTGATTTTTGATTTTGAGGAAGGAAAAAACACAAACGATCCAAGACTCTATTGGTCAAAACCTAGTTATGGGCATGGATTTCTCAGCCTCAAACCTCATATTATAGTAGTGCTGCTCAAAAATATGATTGAATGATGCTATGAGGAACATGATATCAATTTTTCATAAGTACAATTGGTTGAGAAAAAGGTCAGTCCATTTTTTAAATGTTAACAGTGTGCATTTCATCATCAGGAAACATGGGGAACCCTCAGACCTCGCAGATGCTCGTCTCCCAGGGCTCCATCGGTCCCCACAGTGATCCACAAAGCCCCATGGCTATTGTTAGCCAAGGTCACCAACACTTGCCCCACGACGCCTCAGGACCTGTGCTTTCTTCCCCGAATCAAATGGGCATGCCAGCCATGAATTCTGCCATGATGGGAGGAGGTGCACCTGACGGAATGGGGCCCTGCAACGTTTCACCCATATCTCAGAACCAGATGGCAGGCTTTCCTCGCATCCAGCCCCCACCGCATGGGCCAATGCACTCACCCATTGGAGGAATGTCACATCACTTCTCTCAGTCGAGTGAAGATATTCTACCACCTCAGCAGTTACACTTGCTTAGAAAAGGTCATCCTCACCAGCGCCCCTCTCACCCTTCAGACTCATTTGGCCCTTTGGCCATGGGGGACGGCCCGGATCTAAGTGAAGTCATACGACCCACTCACTCGGGGATCCCTGAGTTTGATCTCTCCCGCATCATTCCTTCCGATAAGCCCAGTAGCACTCTTCAGTATTTCCCCAAGAGTGAGGCCCATCAGAATCAACACCAGGGGCCACTTCCCCAGCAACCGACTCCACAGCAACTCCTCAAGCAGCTGTCTTCTTCCGGGCCTCTACATAGCAGCGGCCCTTCATCCAACCCCCACTTAGCAAACCTACAGAATATGATGGCTGAACAGCAGCTGCCACCCCACCCTTCACACGGCGGAATACGCCAAAACATGGGCATTCCTCAGGGGGGCGCAAGGAGTATGGTTTCCGGCGGGGGCATGGGCCCCATGTGCCCGCCTGGACATATGATGGGAAGGACAGGCATGGTGCCCCAGCAGCAACTCCATCAACAGCAAGCCATGATGGCCAACAGCCTTCTCCACCACCCTTCCAATCCATACCCTGGCATGATGCCCTCCCAGCAGCACTCACACAATCTCATGGCACAGCAAAACATTATGATGATGCAGGCTAAGCAGCGAAGCATGTCAATGCCAGGGGATCCATTTGGTCCCCAGGGTCCTCTAATGTCCCCTCAGGGTCCCATGATGGGCCCTACCCACCAACAGTCTGGTATGATGGGCCCCCAGTCTCTCAGACAGCGGGGAATGTCTCTGGACAGTCCGATTGGCTACGGCCCCGGGGGTATGGCCAATATGCCATTCTGATCCAGCTCACACAAACCGTTAAAAAAAAGAAAAAGAAAGAAACCTTCCCATTGTGTCCCCATTTTTTCTTTAATGTTATTCTTACAGTCATTTGAAAAGAGGAACTGTAAAAACAATAAATCAGTGATACTCTCCAGATTTTGGATTTCAACTGATTAAAAAAAATGGAACATCTAAAAGCACTGTAACAAAGTTCAGTAACAAATCAGAAGCCATTTCCTAAAATGCTGTAAAATATGTATATTTCAAAGATGTGTGTATTTGTTGTGGAAACAGTGGCGGTCAGGAGAGGAGTGCCTCAAATTTCTATTTGTTTTATTATCATTGATTTATTTTCTCCAACTACCAAACTGTTGTGCAAATTAACTATAGACCTGCTGTATATAAGATGCATTTGTGATTGTTTGCAGTTCTGTATAACAGTGTTTTAATAGAAGTCTAAAAATAGAATAATACTGATCTATATCTGGTTTAAGTTTTGGTTATTGTGTCAATTACTGTTTGATAACACTGACAAGGAGACGTGGTTGCTGTATAATATATGAAAACTTTATTAAAAACCAGTTTGCAGTAGCTAAAGTACAAGCAAAAACAAATTCAAGCGAACAACATGAAACTAATTTGATGGTAAATAAAATATCTTTTAAATGCAATTAAAGTAGCAATTGGTACTATCAGATAATATCAATTTTTTTCATTATTACAAATGAAATACAGTTGTACACAGGCTTTTTAGTTACACCTGACATTTGAATACAAGTTTATTAGATGTAGACGGTGCTGGTGGTGGTTACTCCATCAGATATGGATGCTTGACTGTGACTCTGAGCTCTGATGAAAGGTAGGCAAACACGGCTGCATCCCAATTTACAAAGTAACTTTATTAGCTCATTGCGAAACCGCACCCCAACGAAGGCATACAGGAACGGGTTCAGGCAACAGTGTGAGAGCCCCAGGCTTTTGGTCACATCAAGGGCAGGTCGCAGTAGGACATACAAGCTACAGGTTTTATATACGATAACGCGCAGGTCTACCATAGTTTCTATTATTAAGGTGATATTATAGGGCAGCCAACAGAAGAAAAAGACAAGAGTGACGAGTAAAGCCAGTCGAATTGCTCCTTGCTTTGATTGGCTTTTCTGACTGTTGCACAAAGTCAGTACCACAGCTGCGTAACAATAGCACATAACAGCCAGAGGAAGGAAAAAACACAAATGGTCAAAGACTCGATTGGTCAAAACCCAGTTGTTTGCATAGATTCCATAAAGATGATTGGAACAGGAGAGCCTAGATGCATTAGTGGCTTCTTCCTTCACTGAAAGAAACACAGCATTGGGTACTGATAAACCCAAACAGACCAGCCATAATGTAATGCATGTTAGATGCACTGTTCTGGGACGTCGACTTTGCATGCTTGGAATAGCATGAACAATGGCCAAATACCGATCGAACCCAATGCAAGCTAGGAGGAAACTACCACAGCGGAAGTTAAGATTTTTCATCAGGCCCATCAGCCTGCAGAGAAACTCGCCCATCAGCCAGCCAGTGGCACTGTCGACTATGTCGAATGGAAACGTGAAGAGGAGCATGAGGTCAGCCAGGGCGAGGTGGAGCAGGTAGATTTCAGTGATGCGCAGGAGGCGCCGACGTTTCAGGAGGACAGTTATCATCAGGCCATTCCCCGCCACCCCCAGCAGAAAGATCAAGCTGTAGAGCAAGGGTCGGAACACGGCGTTGAAGGTCTGCAGGCCGGTCCCCTCATCTTCACAGGCTGTGTCGTTGTTTTCATAAGTGTAGTCTGAATAATTATAATCTGGGCCTTCCTGCTGTGAAATATAAAGAGAAACATTTCCCTTTTGGTTACATCATTGTAATGTGGAATAATACACACACTTGAATCATTTGGGCATCATCTAATAGCAATTGTTCATTATGCAATGAAATATGATTTATTACATTAGCTCAGCTCTACTTTGTGTTTTTTTTCTTTCCTGTGGCTTTCTCAGGCAAATTATTACTGCAGGCAGGAAATGCAGACATAGGCCAAATTATTTTCACTTCCCCTTCTTAGTAACTATGAGACATTTTTGGGGCAAACATGCCAAAATATCCTACTTTGGCTGTATGTTAATAAATGGATACTAATTAGTTTTGACCCCCAAATCAACAACCAAGTTACCATTAGATCAGGTGGAGAAAACACAGCTATTTTACTGTATGTTTATATTATTAAAAACAATATGGGTACAAATGGGATGTACAAACATACATAATGTTGGATTCCACTTGCATTGCAACATCATATTAGTAGAAGAAAGTACTACAGTTACTCTGGTATTTTCATGTAACTTCTAGAAAAGATTATGTCTTTGTAAAGACAGTATGATATCTGATATCAGAATCAGCTTTATTGCCAGTTATGAGGACATATGAGGAATTTTGCTTTGGATTATACATTGCTCACAATGTGCAACAAAAACAAACTACGTACATACACACTATAAACAGAAACAATACAGACAGGTTGAGGCAATAGTGGAATAAGTTATTATGTAAATTATTTTTTTGAGAAATTGTTTTTATTATGGAGCATAGTGCAAAGGATGCTGGAATAAATAAGTAATATGTTATATAAGTATTATATTACAATATGATAAACAGCTCTGAAATAGAGAATGATGAGTCAATAAGTGGAACCAGTACACAGACTGATTAGAGACAGTGTTGCTGTGTTTTTGCCATAGATTATAGACTATAAATATACAGTCTATAGGTATTGCACATGAAATTGAACCTGGCACTGTGAGTAAGAAGTCAGCTGTTCATCAGAGTGACGGCTTGTGGAAAGAAACTGTTCCTGAGTCCGTTGTTTTTGGCGTAAAGCGCCCCGCAGCGCCTACCATGTACAGTATATTAAGATATATTCATGATACTTTTCTTATTTCTCATTGCTGCCATCACTTTCAACATTTCTATTGGGCCTAAAGTTCATAATGACTACTATACTGAAACCTGTTCTCATATCACGACACTTTAACATTTTGTAAGGTGATTTCCTCTACAAGTTAATACATTTGATTCATATGACAAACTAATCAAATCTGAAATTATAAAAACATTTAATTGCATTATTGTTAATTTTTTACTTTAGCTTTCGACATCAGTGAAATTATAACTGAATCGCAAGTTACTTGAAGCTTGTAAATAGTGCTCTCCTTTCATGACAAGAATATATACATATATAAATATATGTATATATGTATATAGTATTACAGGGAATTTCTTCCTCGCTTATTTCCCTAGTGAATCAACCGGAAAGAAGCCGCGTGCACCCATGTAACAAACGCACATCTGTTTAGATGCATTTCTATGGTTCAGTAATTCAAGCTACTATAGTATATCAAATACATTGTCAAGTTAAAAAAATATCCTGTAGTTTAATCTTTACCATATTGAGAATAAAAAAACATACATGTTACAGTTTCTATTAAAATCACTTGCTTTAAAATTCCATATACTGCAGCAGAGAGCAAGTGTTAAAGAGTTATGCTTTACTGTCTTCAACAGTACATTGTAGATACTGGAAGCTTACTTATTACAGCTGTCTTGCAGTTAAAGGACAATTGACAACAATAAAACCCATGATTTTAAGTGTATAGAAATCACAAACGTAACATAGCCTACATTTAAATATCTAAAATTAGATTTTGTTTAAATCAGAACTGCCTATATATGCTAGAATAATAAAGACCTTTATGAACATCTACACCAATTTAACATTCATTTCAACAATGCTTAATTATGTCTTACCTCTGGAAAGGTAACTGCATAGGCCATGTGGGTAAGTCTTGGTCACTTGAATGTATATCTTACACTGCCGTAGTGAAATGTGTGTATAGCCAACTTCCTCTTAGTGCTGGTACTTCTATATTTGCTTTGCTTATTTCTGCGTTGGGGGTGCGTTGAAACTGCAAGTCATAACAGACCAAAGCTTTAAATGCAAGGCTTTCTATAGTAAGCATGAAAGGGCAGTAATGCAAGTCCAAGTAACCACACCCTACAGTATATTCTAGCATGGGAAAACAAAACCCAAACCTTACTGATCGTACATGTTGCAACATCCAGCCATCTTCTAACAATAAAAAACAGCATGAAGGAGCCTACAGTAAGAGTATTCATAATTTCATTTTGGGAGGCAAGTGGGGAACGCCACCGAGGAACCTATGAGCAAGGCATTCAACCACCAACTGCTCCATGGACAGCAGATCAGACAGTGGCTATACTGGGAAGATGCAAATAGCAATGTGAGCATGCACAGGGCATTCCTGAAGAAGTGATATTACCCTGATAGATAGATAGATAGATAGATAGATAGATAGATAGATAGATAGATAGATATTGATCCCAAAAAAAGGGAAATTATGGTGTTACAGCAACAAAACATACATCAGTCATACAGCACCGAATATATATATGAGTGAAATACTAGGATACAATATACATACATACACTGTACAGAGAAGGAATATACAATGTACAGGAATACAAATATAAGAACAAATATTTGAATATATACAGGTTGGGTAAACAAAAGTACATAAAGCTAGAAAAGACATGGATATTTAGTACTGATTCCATATTTTTATATCTGACCCATGGTATCTATAATGACATGTTGAAATCTGACGTTGCTTTCTGAGAGCAGCACTAGTATAAAATTACACACATAAACCATGCACCCCCGCCCAATCATCCACATGACACTTCGAAATGCAGAGCTATACTCAGGTGTTATATCTACATGTTTCAGGGTTCCTAATTTGCACCATTTACCAACCAATGCTGGTAAAATATGCAAGTTGCTGGTAGATTTGCTTAACTCCCCAACCAAAAAAAAACAATCTATTAAGTGGCTGTCAAATTAAAACACAAGCCTCGTGGCTGGTGAACAAAAAGTGATTTTTGAACCCTGATTGTAATTCGCATGTAGTCCCCTATAAACTTGATTGTGTTAGGCTATGATATGGAGCAGGTTGGGCTATAATAAAATGCCGCTACTTTCAAAATAAATGTCTAAAAGCTAAAGATAATATGAAAATATGGTGGGTGACAGGGACAGATACAAGAGATTTTGCAACGATACAAATAAACTCATATTTTCCCTGGGTCTGCCAGATATTTCTATTACCTTTTTTTCTTTACTATTTTAATCTCTAATATGGGTAGACAAAAAAATAGGTGCATACACAGTATATCTTTGGTAATGTAGGCTAGCTACTATGTTGTGTATTGGTCCAGGGTAGAAGGCAAGATGCCGCTCCACACAAGTGATCAGTTTGTTAAAGTTAGTTAAAGTAGTTTTGTGTTGTAGTTTACTCGTTTAACGGTTGCATTAATCCCAAGGAAGTAACTGGGAAGTTTCGCACTCATCTAGGTCATAGTCTCCAAGGAACGTATTAACCCTTGTGTTTGTCAAATGTCAAGACATTTGACATTTTCCACACATTATATTTTTGGTGATTTCACACCACCTTACTACCACTAGTTTTACACTAATTTTTGGAAACCATGGCCAGTAACCCTCATTTGTATCAAATTATATATTTATATATACATATAGATTTATATCCAATCACTTCCTAAAAAAGTTATTTATTTTTATTATTTTTATTAATCTCTTCTGGTGGATGCAGGCCTCATTTAAGCATAATGACTTTCATGTTTCGGTTATTTATTGAATTGAGTATTTATTTATTTACTTTTTTAAATTTTTTGTGATACATGCACACTGTGATATACAGGTATATGTGTATGTACAGTATATGTATATATATTAAAGCAGAAATTAAGAATAGTTTTGTTTAATAGTCAAGATCATATTAAGTAAATGAGTTTGGTCGGGATACTGATCTGAAACCATTTCAATTTCCACACAAAATTCATTGAAAGTGATTAATTGTATTTGCAAAGAGCATTGCATGGAATCCATCATTTTTTGTGGTAATTTGGTTAAAAAGGATGTCATATTTATTTCTGTTATAGACATTTTTAAAAGGGGTCAAATTTGACCCGAGGACAACAAGAGGGTAATCAAGATAGATTAATGTAGGCTCACCTTACTTTTGAATTAGCTAACTAGAACACTGATAGTAACTGTTCCACCAGTCCAACTCGATTGATGCATGTGGAGTGGATGTCGATTCAAGATAGTCTGAAGTATCATTTTGACAGGACGCCCTGTAGGTAAAGGGTAAATACCCAAATCAAATCCTTGATTTGAAATGAAATCAGCTGATTACTTGGATGGGGGCGGGTTCAAATACGAGTGGAAGCCATCTTGAACGGTTGGTTGACAAGACTCTTTCGTAGTCAGCTAAAAATTGAGTACAACGCATAGGAAACCGGTTATTTCCGTTATCCAAGGTAAATGCATGTCCATCCAAACTAGCTAACGCAAACCTGATATTCCATTATTATGTGGTGACTTTTACCATAAGAGTTAACTGTAAATGTAATTTCGCTATCATTAGCAAGTTTGTTAGCTTGCTAGCATACCTAACGTTAGCACGGCAATCGAGTCAATTGAGTTATCGCAAGCTTGCTACCTAAAATTAGTTAATGGTGGATATCCAGTCTTGTTAGTTTGCTAAAATTGGCAATGGTATGTATTATTATTTGCACTAGCGGTATACCATACAGACTGGATTAACATACAACTGAATTCGGTATAACCAGCACAACATTAGCTAGTTGGCTAACCTAGCTAGTTAGCCAGATGTCCGTGGCTAAGTTAACAGCGGGGTAACGTTAGGTTGGGTACAACAGAGGGAACATGCTCCAGGTCAGAAATATATCCCGGCATCTATTTTTTTCGACTTTTCAAGCGACAGGTAACTTAACTGTACAAAAACTACTGGTGTGGTTGACTTTCGGGAAATCAACGTCTACATGCTAGCAAAGGTTAACTAGCTATGCAACATTAACGTTACGACCCACTGCTGTGTAGGCTAACTTCTGACGTAAGGCCAGCCATCTGACGTTATTGTCAGTTGTTGAAACGCTATCGTTAAATATGAATTCCATTAGTCTAGTTAGCTACCCTCTAAATACCGAATGTTGTCTTTTGCCGCCACATATCATTCAATTGTAATGCTACTTTGTTTTTTGTCGAACATGTTAACACTGTGTCTCGTATGTTTCAGGGTTGAAGAAACTTGAGAAAGGACGCAGCTGCTCAGTGAAGCTAGCTAAACAAGATGGCTAGCTAAACAGTCTGCCAGTACTTGAAAGCTAGTTTAGCCCTCCTGGTGTATGGTTTTGGATGAAAATGGCAGATTACATCTATGCTAAACCCTAATTTGCTTAAGAAATCAATGGTTAGACGTTTTCTAAAAAAAGGAGAGGGATTTGTTTTTGACACTTGACGTTCCAGAAACCACAATATTTTCAAGGAACCTGCAGAGACAAAACCTTTGAACATTTACATTTGGATATTATTAAAGTCTCAAGAGGGAAAGACAATCTTGTGCTTTGAGTGGTCCCAGCACAGTGGGCTCACTATATTTTGAGACTGTTAGAGATTGCATTGCTATTGAAACGGAAAGTAAAGCTCAACAAACATGAGTACCGCCAGGACAGAGAACCCAGTGATTTTGGGCTTGTCCAACCAGAATGGACAGCTCAGAGGCCCAGTGAAGCCTGCTGGAGCACCAGGTGGAGGTGGAGGAGGCCCTCTACTACAGCAGCTTAATCAGATGAAAGGCACAATCAACAATGGCAACTCCCAACCGGCCCCTACAGCCAACGCTGTCATCAAGTAAGTTTTCTGCAAGCGGGCATAATTGTTACTGTCATTTATTTTGTTATGGTTATTGCTTACAAGTGCTTTACCCTCCGCAGGCCTGGAGATGACTGGAAGAAAAATTTGAAATTGCCCCCAAAAGACATGAGAATGAAAACTTCGGTTGGTACAAGAAAGTTCTATTTTTTGACCTACAGATACTTGTTTCACCTGTGCTTTTTGACAGGTCCTTTTCGTCCGTTATGTCACTGATAAGCAGTCATTTTTAAACTGTCTTTAACTTTATTAAACACCCAGCAAGTTCTGTTTTGTTGGCTTTCCAGCCATGCTAGCAAATCCTCCTAAGCCTGGCTATTTTACGAAGAGTAGGAATTGTTCATACTATTACATAAACAAGGTGTGACTGATAAAACTTTTGCTCCTTATAAAAAGAATGCCATGCACTAAACATGCATTGTTAACTAATATGTGGTAACCGAACATTTGCTGTTTTACCGAGGTTCTTGGCTTTGGATATTTGGTACTTCTAATAAAGCACAGAATTGCATGCCACACAGTCATGCTATGAAAAACCTTTTTATAAGTTCGTCTTTTATTGGAATTTTTGCAGTGGTCCGATTTTAGTGTTAACGTTTCTTCTTTAATTTTGTATTTCTATATTTGTTCTGTAGCTGATGAGAGCTACAAAAGGACTGATTAGTTTAAAGAAAAGAACTTAAGTTTGGGAATTTCTCATATTGGTTGACACTTTGGTCATCTTTTTTTTTTTTTCTTTTCTTCCCTTCCTTCCATTATTAGTCGGGAATAATCAATTAGTTTACAAACCCATGATTTACATCTTGTTAACCAAATGCTAAAGAGAATAACATTCTATGATTACAGGATGTGACTGCAACTAAAGGCAACGAGTTTGAAGATTATTGCCTAAAGAGGGAGCTGCTTATGGGAATCTTTGAGATGGGCTGGGAAAAGCCATCTCCAATTCAGGTACATTCAGACTCAACTTCGATCTGATCCCTTTTTTGCAGCTGGACAAGAAGGTGTCTTGCTTAAGAAAGTTTATGTTTTCATTAGTGGTTTAGTCTGTTTTGAAAATCCTGGCAGTCATACTGTTAACGTGACCTTGACCCGTTATCAGCATTTTCTTTGATACCTTTTCCTAAATTAAAATAAGGAATTCCATTTGTATTGGTCACACTCATTAAATGGCTGTAATGTCTGTTTTAATTATAGTGCACAGGTTTTTTATGGGAATGATTTTGTTTGGGGTTTGGTCCTAGGTCAGACTAGTGACGCAGCAAAAAAGTGAATTACTATTTTAAGCATGCTTGTGGCGTGGCAATGTCAGTCGTTCCACCACTTTGAGCCAGACTGTTATCTTAAAAGGTATTGGATTGAATGCAGTGACGTTTTGTACAATAATGGCTCCAAGACTTTGATTATCCCTTGAGTTCCCTTCGTCTGACCCATTCAGAAAGGCCCCCTGACAGGGTTTAACCTGCATTGCTGAGCAGCCTGAAGGGGATATTAGTGGGCTAATGACCTGGGACTGTTACTATTTTCATCTACTCTTTCCATATGTTATTTAATAGTGACTAAATCTTTTGAATTGAATGTTATGTAATATATTTAGTTAGAGCAGATGTAATTTGGTATGTGCCAAAAATGCAGTGACTGCATAGAAAATAGTGTTAAGTATGAATCTTTTTGTGCAGGAGGAAAGCATTCCCATTGCACTGTCAGGAAGGGATATCTTGGCCAGAGCTAAGAATGGCACGGGAAAGAGTGGAGCCTACCTCATTCCCTTACTTGAACGTATTGACCTGAAGAGGGACTGCATACAAGGTGAGAGCTTGTTTTCTGCTACAGTATATGTCAAAGTTTGAAATTTGACTCTTGCCTAATCTTAATCAGTCATTCTTCATTTTCAAGCAAAAAGTTTGAGGTTGCAGGAATTAAATGTGACTATTTGCTTTTTTTTTTAAAGCCTGGTTAGATAGTAAATTTAATCTCAAGATCATTTGATAACTCAAATAAATGTTCGTTGCAGACATTTTTGTATGAATATGTATTTAAAGGTGCAATATGTAATACTAACAGCTAGTGTTTTAAATTAGTTACTGCAGTACTGGCTGGCTCCCTCAGTTTCTACCTCCTCGTTGTTGAGACTTGATTGAATGGTTTTGAAAAGCTCTGTTCATGCATGCTCAGATTTGGGGGAAAAAATGTGTAGTGCTCCATCACATTAGTGTTTCTCTGTTGTTCCAGCTGTGGTCATAGTGCCCACCAGAGAACTGGCTCTGCAAGTAAGCCAAATATGTATCCAGGTCAGCAAACACATGGGTGGAGTCAAGGTAATGGCAACCACAGGTGGAACCAACCTACGTGATGACATCATGAGACTCGATGAAACGGGTAAACTTTACTCACATTACGTTATTGCCGTTTGTCTTCCTCCTAAATGCTGTTCATATCTATCTGACATGACTAAGATATTTATATTGGTACTTTGTTACCTATTGGGCAAAGGCCAATAAACGTGTCTGGGTTATGTGCGTTGTATTTCAATACAAGCAATTGGAATTCCCGATCTATTCTGTTCAATACAAAGCATAAACCTCAAAGGCAACACATTTTAATTTAAAGTGTGATTCCTGATTTGTCTGGGCTATGCACTGAGGTCTGTGCAGAAGGCTTTTACTACAGTTTTAGTACTTTTATTACACACACTAGATACATTTGGAGACCCAAATCTGGCCCATGTATTAAGTCTGGGAAGTCTATTTGTTCTAGCCGGTATCGAACACAGATGGGGAGGCTCTGTCCTCTTTGTAGGATATTGGTAATCTGAGTCTCTCACGATGCGATCTGTTCATAATTTTCTGGCCACATCACAAAACCGCAATGTGAGGTGGTTGGCAATTTTAGTGTTAAACCAGAAATGAACAGTCCATTTGACAAATGGTGCTAATTTCATTTCACCATGATGTTATTGTGACTAAGGTGCCATCATTTGCACTGTGATAGCATACAAAAATGTACGATTTAATCGTGATTAAAAACCATTTTGTCATTGCTTATCCCTGTTAAGTGAACAAATGGCAGAGCATGAGACCGCTCTCTACCATCCCCTGTAAAAGCAGTATCACGCTGCACAAATAGCGGTTACCTTTTATGTAACCCAGCCTATTAGTTGACTGGAGTGAATTCCCCTAAGGTCTGTCTGATTTAGTGGGACATTTGTTGTACAATGACAAAATAACCTTGCATCAATTACAGTTTAAAGTGAAATTCTTAAATACTGAATAATGAATCAAGATCAGCATGCCCTGGATTTCTTTCAGTTACCCGGCTTCACGGGACCTAACACCGTGGTCCTTTATTAGCTGTGTCACGACGGTGGTTAACCACTAGTTCAATCAGAAAGCAAACTTTAATACTACATACATTTGAAGAACAGACACCGTTTTGCAGGCAAAATGCAATACCGTTGCTGTAAATGCGTAAATCACAACGCTTAACTTTATATTACGTCCCCATCAGTCAGACACAAGATCTGATCATAATTACACTTGTGCTTTCCATTAACTGTTGGTGCTTCAGCCTATTTCAGTTGCAATCATGGCTGTGGTAAAAGATTGTGAGCGCAAATAAAAACATCATTCAAACCGATGTACGCATTGGCAACAAACGGCTGAGGAGGCAGACAATCCTGTAGACTTAACTCACTCAGCCAACATATTATATTTTATTTTAATGGTAAAATCACCATCACTAAACCACCGTACTCGATTCAAAGAATCACTACTTCTATCATTGTAAAACACAAATAACCTATGGGTAATTCCCTCCGCTTAAAATCTATAAACCCATTGGGGAATGTTAACTGGCTTGTCGGCCCCTAAATGTTAACGATTATGAGTGTCTGTCCTGTCTGTTTTGCTTTGTAGTACAGGCCTCTGATCCTTTACTTTCATAATGCTACCCTAAAAGCTGCTAGTTTAATATCCTCTGCCAAGTCATAACACTAATATTCTTTAGTGCAAGTCCTTGTATCTTTATATTTTATTTTGATAAATGTTATTTTGCAGTACATGTGATCATTGCCACTCCTGGGAGGATTTTAGACCTCATCAAGAAAGGGGTGGCTAAAGTCAACCAAGTGCAGATGGTCGTTCTGGATGAAGTGAGTGAACTAGTTTTATTTTTCATTTTGTGTGACCAGTAATACTTTTTTGTCCTGACAGCTCTCATGTGCCTTTCCCCTATGTCCCTCTGCTCAATAGGCTGACAAACTCCTGTCTCAGGACTTTGTGCTTATGATGGAGGAAATGCTGGGCTTCCTGGCCAAACAGAGGCAGATTCTGCTCTATTCTGCAACCTTCCCTCTTAGCGTGCAAAAGTTTATGGTAAGTATTTCTAATTGTTTTTATGTTTGATACTTGTTTGATCATTTCCTATTGCTGCTGCACAGATCAGCATTCAGAATGTGTAGCACAACATCAATCGAACAACCCCTGTCTTCACCTGCTTTGTAGAATGCACACCTGCAGAAACCCTATGAGATCAACCTGATGGAGGAGCTTACACTGAAGGGTGTGACTCAGTATTACGCCTATGTAACTGAAAGGCAAAAGGTCCATTGCCTCAACACCTTGTTCTCCAGGGTAAGCATTACCTTTATTGCACTTGAAAGACCAACTTGACTGTAGGCTTTTTATGCAAATGGTTGCTGTCATAAAGGACAGTTTGAGTCCATTTTATTGGTTTAGTTTTTCATTGCATGTTAACTATTGGATCATTGAAACACATGGCTGGCATCTTCACAATTCAAACATTGATTTCACCGAGAAACCGCTGTTGGTGGTCTTCTTTTTTTCAGCTCCAGATCAACCAGTCTATAATCTTCTGCAACTCCTCTCAGAGAGTGGAGCTCCTTGCCAAGAAGATCTCCCAGCTCGGTTATTCATGTTTCTACATTCATGCCAAGATGAGACAGGTCAGCTCAAAGTACTGCCTCAGAAATATCAGCTCTACCAGCTCTAAGATCAAAATACACACAAGTGGCGATGGATGCATACCAGAACAGTAGCTACTTACTACTTTTGGTGTGCATTAAAGTGGTACATCTTGCAGACGTGAACGTACCTCTATTAGATGTGCTGCTCTAGTTCCACACCAATGCTTTATTTTTGCAGTGTTGCGGCCAGTTTTCCCACCTATGAGAAACGGTCCAATTGACACTTTGGGGAACTGTTCATGTACAAACGGCTTTTGGACTGTGCCTTATTTGTCATCTGTTACAGGTTGCCTGGAAAATATTTCGTGTATTTGCATTGCAGCCTTGTTTTGCAGCCTGCCTTGTTCATTATAGACAAAAACAATACAGACCCATAACATGGTGTTTTTCCACAGCCCAAAAATTTAAATGTGGTGTACTGAAGAATCAACCATGAGGTTTACATGACATCTCTTTTCTGCTCTCCAGGAGCATCGCAATCGTGTGTTCCATGACTTTAGAAACGGCCTCTGCCGGAATCTTGTCTGCACTGGTAAGTGGTAGTCATGTGCACGTACCTACACTATATTTTATATAATTGTGTAATTGTCTAGAAGCGGTTCCATTGCAACCAGCAGCTACTGTGGATACATTATAACTACCAGACTTGCTGAGGTGTAGACTTGTAGTTCACATGATTTGTAAATCAACCCTGCTTGCCACTGACTTTCCAAAGGGTGTCCAATCAGATTAGTCTATCTAGCTTTTTAAACGCACGTTTGAATTGACCGACGTAATACGTTGCTAGTTTAAAAATATGTATGCCATATCAGTGTTGAACTGAGCTAATGGTACCAACTCTGCAAGTGCAGTTCATGTCATGTGTGAGTCACCCAAGTGGTTAGTCATTGTCTACTCCCCGAACCTTGGAGCATAAACAAAGCCTGAGTGTTGCATCACTCAGCTTGGCGGGCAAATCTTAACTGAAAGACAATAGGCTGTAGAAACATAAGAAATAGAAATGTTTAAGCTTTATGTGTGCCAACAAAGTGACAGACACAATGGCAATGCATTTCAGGCTTCAGACAAGTGAGATTGCCTGAGATCTGCGGAATTTCAATGAGGTCTCTCTTGCAATTGTTGGCCTTCCAGAAGCTTTATATTCAACTCACGCTGCGGCGTCTTCTCAGAGCAATTGTACAACAAATCCACAATGATGAGATCATAAATAATATTACACACTGTTAGCCCAGGTTCTCTTGAAAGAAATTGAGGGTTAAGCAATGAGCAAGTCCGCCTGTCATATTGGAGGGTTGTGAAAGTCAAAATAAAGTGAAACGAAAGTGCGAGTCGGTACTACTGCGTAATTGTGGTGACACATTTCATGCGCATACTTCTGTGGTGCCTTGTTGGTTGGACTTGAGTTCCTCCACAGGTGTGTAAACATTTTCAGCTGTAAAGAACTCTTCATGGTTACATCTTTCATTTCCAGTTTGTAGTGACTCGTGGGTGGAAATAAAATGCTGCCAAACTTTGATATTCTGATTCTGCAGACACTTAACATTTGGTCCAGATGTATGATATTGGTGTTGCCATCAGTTTGATTTCTTGCTTTGTTTCCTCTAGACCTTTTCACAAGAGGAATTGACATTCAAGCTGTGAATGTTGTGATTAATTTCGATTTTCCCAAGCTGGGAGAAACATACCTTCATCGCATTGGGAGATCTGGTAAGAGCCCATGTTGGTTGTTTTCTAATGAGCCTCTTGTACAAAGATTTTTTTTGTTTTTGTTTATTTTTTGGTAGCAAACTAATTCAAAGTAATTTATTTTAAACGCTCCTGTCCTTAATATCCAGGCCGCTTTGGACACTTGGGTCTGGCCATCAACCTCATCACCTACGATGATCGCTTCAACCTGAAAGGGATTGAGGAGCAGCTTGGGACAGAGATCAAGCCCATCCCTGGCATCATTGACAAGAGCCTATATGTGGCAGAGTACCACAGTGAAAGTGGCGAAGAACTCAAGCCATGAGCCAGTAAGTACACAGACACAAATATTTTCTTTCAAGATAGTTCAGGATCATTTGGCTGCCTCTCTTTTTGATGTCAGTGCAACCATTTCAACACACAAATCAAGATAAAAGCTTTATAATTGGACTGATTTTAATGGCAGATATTAAGTCTTGCTGTGCTAGTGCTCTGTCAGGCATGCTGGGTCAGTGGTGCACCGAGTGTTGGTATCAGGTCCTATACTGCGCATATGTAAATACTACAGTTGAGGCTGTTTAGATTAAAGCTAAACAGCCTAAAATGGAATCCTTACGATTGAAATAAAAGGCCCAACACCGGCAGTCGGTGTGGGATGTGTAGCACTCGGTAGCTAAACACAGCTCAGCGGTAGCCTACAGTTGCACTTTTCAAGACACCATGGCTGCTGCCCGAGTCTGAGATAAGGGAGAAACAGAACTTGAACAACATGTTGCCTTCCCTATGAGTTATGTAAACGAACAACAAAGCACATGGGCACCAACTGGAGCATGCATTGATTTTGAGAAGCTGGAGCTGTTGTTGTAATATACACTTCTGCATGTTTGCAAAGTCATTGTTAGAACTGCAATAGTAATATCATAAACATGGTCTGGAAAAAAGCAGTTATCTGTGCATCTCTTTATAAGTAGAACTCGCTGGCATAACCAAAGACAAATATTGCAGTCATTTTCTGATGTGCCAAGTAAAAATGTCCCCTGTGAGAAAGGTATGTTACCCCTAATAAACCTGTCACAAGTTTGCAGTTTTTCAACAAATATTGCAGGGGACTGTTCTCTCAATTTCAAAGGTTTCTGTTTAAAAATCAAAGTAATCCAAAGTGTTTTTTGTCCACGATGGGAGTCCTTGAATATTGGGCATTTGATGATACTCATGTTGATTTTAAATATGATACGTTAAAATCACAAGTGTAGCGTATTTGTCACCTTATAATGTAAGGGCATTCTGGTCCAAATACTGAAGGTCCAGGTTTTAAAAACCATTTTGTGTAGAAATAAATGATATAAATGTTTACAGGAGAATGTAATAAACTTAATTTCACTCTTCTCTCTCTACAGATCAGTCCATGATCCATTCCCCTTTGTATCTTTTTTCCATCCCCTGTCTTGGAGTTCTTGTATTTCTTTTTTTTAAATGTATAGTTTCTGTTTGGCTACTTTTTTTTTTTTTTTTTTTTGGATGCACCATAAGGAATGTGTATTTTGATGGACGCGTTTCAGAAGAACTCATTTGCATTTTTTAATGGGCTCTGTGCTGCTGCACCACCACACCCTGAAGACATAAGCACCGGGAGGAAAGCATGGGACCAAGTTAAAAAATATATCAAGGCACATTGTGAAGATTCATATCCACCAATGACACAAAGCCAGCACCAACAGACCGCTACTTGACACCCCTCCATTCTCCACATTTTATTTTGAAAGTTTTAACCAATTTGTATCAAGTGCCTTAACAAGCAGTTCAACTCGTTCTAAAGTAATAACCCTCCATTATCCGCCATGAGACACACACACATACACTCACGTTCACCTAATTGAAAATTGGTACAGCTGATTTAACTTCAGATCACATTGGTGAATTCATAACGTTTTCTGTTGGATCATTCGTTTGCAAGAAATGGAGATAAATAGGAGGGAGGCTGGTTTTTAATCTATCTGACTTATCTTTCTGCTGGCTAAGCTGCACTTGAGTCTGGCTGCGAAATGAGGACAAACTTGGATGTTCCATGGACAGAAATGCTGGATATTTTTCCAAGAGACAGCCAGACTGTCAGTTGCTTGTGAAGAAGCGTGTGCTTTTAAAAGACCCAGACTCTTTCCTCAGTCTTCAGCATCAGAACACTACAAATGAATAAGCAGCCCCTCCACACGGAGTCATGAGGATACCGGTTTTGGTGGAGTTTAATTGTGGGAACGCTTTTTTTCTTTCTTTCTTTTTGTCCTGTGTTTCACCTTCCTATGGATGGCCATGCTTAATTCTGTAAGATGTGCAGCCCTCACGTGGGGTGCATCTTACACCTTGTGTATATACCTTCATTTTAAGATTGTTTTAAACGAGTTCAAAAGGCTGGCCGACAAACTAAAAAGCTCTCCCCCCACCCACCTTTTTCTCTCGTTAGCACTGGAGACCGTTTCCTTAAATGCCAGTTTGTTTGATCTGCAATATTGGCCTGTGAATTTATTTATAATTTTAGAAATTGCAGAATATATTAGACTCTAAAACATGACCTTGTGCATGAAATGTTTTTGGAGGCAGTTTGTCGCTGATAATCTTTTAGGCCCTCCAAATTTGATGGTGAGTGCAATTCTTCAAAGCTGCACTTAAACTGGTATTGTTTAAATAGTTGCCCTTATTCTCCTGCTACCGGTGTTACCAAATGTTCAGTCTAGACAGATAGCTTTGTTAAGCTTGTGCATTTGAGTAATGAATTCTTTGTCACCAGCCTTAACTTGTGAAATGGACTCTTGAGACATGCTCTAAGATCTCCCCGTTATAGTGTTATTGGAAGAGACAATAATCTATCATGTAGTAGTACTACTCGCTGCAGTGCAGCTGACTTGGCAGAGCAATTGTTTTCTGGGGGAGGTAGTAGCTGTTACATTGATCTATGTGCTCTTTAAGCATCGCTACATTGCTTCATAAATGTTGGGGAAGCTGTGGATTTATTTACCCCCCTTCTAAAGAATGTTGGCCAAATGCATCAAAATGAACAATCTGACCTAAAATGTAGCATGAATTCAGTCTCTGTGCATTGCAAGTTAGCTGGCTTTCATTAAAACCAGCCAACAACAAAGATGCCTCATTGAAAAACAGGCTGAGCAGGTTGGGCTGCACTTAACACAGAGAGATGGGTTCAGGCAATAACACTGACTGCACTGCTTTTTGTACACTCCTAATTCCAAATAGGAGAGCAGTGGAATGCAGAACCCCCCCCCCCCCCCAAAAAAAAGAAATTGGCCATGGGGGGAATAAGGCATGAAGGATTACATATTACTATTAGTCGGACTGCTTGTTTAAAAAAAAATAACTTGGGCACCTCAGACTGCTGAGTTTATGGCTTTTTTTCTGCCCTTTTCATATTTTAAGTATTGGGATACAGATTTTTTTTTTTTTCATTTTTATGCAACATGACAGCCTCCGTTTTGCAATAAGGTGCCCTGACCACTTGTTGGTCAGCCGGGACGTTTTTGCAAATGAGGTTCCCCCTTTGTTATGGTGAGATGCTCTCAACTGTTTTAATCAATGAGAAGTAGTATTGCACAATTAATCAATGCTCTTTTTTTTTAAATGTAAGAAGAGTGACCTTGATCTGTTAAAAATCACCATTTGACTTCTCATTGGTTAGGACTGTGATCCCTGTTCTCTCTGCTCTTATCGTTGTCCCTTAAATACGAGCACATCGAATTTGGCTGTTTTGGCTTATGGGTTAGGTGGGAGGGCTTTAGTTGTAAAATAAAAATACATTTGAATTAAATTTAAGCGTTTGAGTGAACAGGGATCTAATTGTACAGGCACTTGGCAGCTGTCTGTCTCTTGTCAGCCCACTGGCAGTAATTACTGCAGCAAATGCTTTCAGGGCAAAAATTGACGATCCTTCAAGATGTTACATTACATTAGTTGCAAAATTTTTGATGGAATGCTGCGTTACTGCCAGTGGTTGCCAAGATGAGAACCTTAAAGACTGAGACAAGAGCATCTTGCCCAAGATTGGGTGACAAAATTGGATAGTTTGTAACTAAATAGTCTCATTCTTTAAGGTCTTTTTTTATTTTTATTTTGCGGGGTGGTTAATGACTCTTGCTGCCCTGATGCACATGTTCATCCTCTCGATAGTTCCAACACATTTACGATAACACAGCTTTTGTGTACAATCTGGCCGTCCTATCCTGTTCCTGTCGAGGAGGATGTGAGGAATCCGTAAGGGTTTTTCCTTCAAAACTGATGCATCAGTAAAATGGGATGGGTTCTTTGGGCATTACAAAAACAGGATGACATGATCTAATGATCTAAAGTTATGGTAATGGGTATAAAAAGGTTTGAGAAAGTTAGGGTTAGAGGGAAAAAAAGCCCTTAAATTTGGATTTTCTTTTTCAAATGAAACATTCAAGTGAGTAAACGTTACTAAAAAAAAAAGTCAAAAGTATTTACAAAAGTCTCTAAATTAAGTGAAGCATTTAAAGCCTGAGTTCATTTTTTTTTTTATTTAATGGAAATTTGGTCGTTATTTAATTGGCAGATTTATTTTCAGTGAAGCTAATTTTACAATGGACTTAAGTTTAAAAGGATGTCATGAGTAAAATTGGATACGATTGAAAGTTGTTTTGAAAATAAAGCTCACTGAAATTTATTGCGTGTGAAGTTGTATCTTTCCTTAGCAGCCACTGCAGCGGCCGGTCGAAGCACTCGTTCAGAGCCAGCTGTCGTGACGTTGCTGACGTTGTCTTAATATAAACTCTGACCTGGAGGACGTTCTCAGACCGGGCTGACTTACTCCGCTGTCACGGTTTGGAGCTCAATATGCACACGTTGGTGATATTTAGCTTTCTATCAGTGGCTCTTGTAGCCTGTGTCAACAGTGCTTACCCCCCACCTTGTGACAGGTAAGCTGAATAACAAAGTGTTTGTATGTAAGACTGCTTACTGGGGCCTGTTGCACCGAACTAGAATGAAGATATCCAGGAGAAGTGAAAAAGCTTAGCTTGACGTTTCGCGGCTTAATCGGTTGCCCGTTTGCCCAGCCAGGATGAACCGGTGAAGCTAGGTGTAGATAGCTGGATAAGTGCACGTTCACGGCTTTATTTTTTTAAATGGACCACGATATCCACCATAGATTCCTGACGCAGAAATGGCGAAGACTCACGCAGCATATGTTTTTTACAGATGTAAAAAGATCTACTTAGCCTACTAGTCACTCCACATTTTTACAAAGTTGTAGATTAAAATCTTTTAATTGCTTTAAATATGCGGTTATTGCTGTATCTGTTTCTATGTGCAAGTTTTACCGTAAAGTGTCTAAATAGCCTACCGTGGAAAGCACAATACAAATAAAATGTATCATTATTTAGCCACTTTGCCTTAAAAGTGACAAGAAGGAATTAATGTTCCTCGGAAAATGGACTAGGCCCTTAAGCTTTGTCTTATTCTAAATATCTGTACTATTAATATTCTTACAGAACGGGGGAAAAAACTACAACAAAAATTGACTTCAATACACACTTTAAGCATGTATATCTATATGTAAAACAATTTAATTTTTTTAATAGACAAGTCACAGCACCAAAATAGATTAAGAAGCATTGTGGTGTCATGAATGTAAATTACACTATATATAGGCCCCGTTATTGGTCCAGTGATGTGAGACTAATTGAAAAAGTTATGAAACCAAAGTATGCTATAATAAACATTAGGCCTACATATTGAGGAGTAACACAAACTATCCTTTTCCTTTTTTTTCTTAAAAGGACAAGAAAATGAAATCATGGTTGCACAAAACCATTAATGGCAAAGCTAAAGTCATCCAGGATGACTTAAAATATCCCGGCTTAATCCGTTATCCTGGTTTAGTGCAACAGGCCCCAGTTCTAAATCCCTGTTGATTCTTAAAACGTTCTGGTTAGTGTATGGCTGTAAAACTGATCAGTTAATGTGAAACCTTTCTCAAGCCAGTTTTATATAATCCCAAATCTTTCAATTCTTTTTTTTTTATTGAGTTTCCCCAAGAAAAATCAAGTAATCTGCTCAGTTTAATACTGCTTACAATCTAAAATAGTGGAATGCCTCTACTTTGTCTACTTATGTTCTTCTCTTGCAATCAACTTTTCTACACTTTGAGTTTCTTCTGTAAGAAATTACACCCTGATGCCACAAATGTAGGCTGGTGTCTTAGAAACGTTGAGCTTTTTTTGCTCTTGTTGAGTAAAAACCTTTGTAGGTAACATCAGCCGGCTGCTAAATCCCTGGAAGCACTGTTTATGTAAATTTTACTACCGCCATTACTGTTTCTCAAAAGTTGCTTTTATGCATTATCTTCAGCATATATCAAGTTGTCAGCAGACCTTTGCCCTTACCTGCTTGTTTTTAGTGACATGGTTTTACTGCTTCCCTGCAAGACTTTGTAACAAGATGTCAGTGTATTGTAATAATTTAATAATTAACAACTCCATTCATCAATTTCAGTGAAATATACTGCACTGGGCCCATCTTGCACCAGGTACAGAAAGCTAAACTGTTTGATGATGACAAGTACTTTGTTGACATGAAACTGAGGGAAACTCCAGGTAAGTCAGTAAATAACCCCCCCCCAAGATGTACGAATATGTACAGTGGTAGAACGTAACGACGAGTATTGTACTTCAGTCCAAATTTGAAGTACTTGAGTCTTCAAGCCAATTTCTACTTCTACTCATTCGCTACATTTTAGAGAGAAATATTGTACTTTTTACTACAAAACATTCATCTGAAAGCTTTAGTAACATTACACATTAAGATTTATGCGCGCAAAAACAAGTTCATATCATTTTCTTTTTTATTAATAAAACTAGCCAACAATATAAGTCCAGCTGAAATTAGACCATAAAACACACACCTGTTTGGTTCCTTTATACTTTCTAAAAAGGATTTTCTTCCATCACTGATCACGTGGCTGCTGTTGTTTCTCCCGGGGTCTTTTCCTGCAGATGTTGTTTTGTCGGCATTTCGCAACCTGTCGAATGCATCGCCCGACTCGACTGTCCCACCCTCTAAACTGCAGGAGTTCATCAGTACGTACTTTGAGAAACCAGGGACGGAGTTTGAGCCATGGACACCACCAGACTGGCATGACAAGTGAGAGCCAGTTACCAGACTCAGCTCTGCTCCGATAGTGCTGTATACTCATTTTTAAAATGTGCTTGCTTGACATGCGTTGACGTTTCTATGCAGGCCCAAGTTCCTGGGAGGCATAGCAGACGGAGAACTACGTACCTGGGCTGAAAAGATCCATAATCTGTGGAAGTCGCTCGGCAGAAAGGTGATGAATCAGAATTAGCTTTGTTTGCCAGGTTTGAGGACACATACGAGGAATTCTTCTTTGGAGCATCGTTGCTCACAATGTGCTACACATACAAAATATGCACTGTACTATACACACAATATATATACATACTCTAAACAGAAACAATATAGAGGCATGAGTGCAATGAAGAGTTCAATAGAAATGGTTTTAATGTGGAGCATAGTGCAAAGTTAATGAAATAAGTACTCATTTGTCGATTGTCCGAACATAGCCTAGCCCTAAACATTTTGTAATTAACTAATAATTTGTCATTTTTATTTAAGCAAAATGCGGTTTTAGTTTCTCTAATGTGGATCCTGTCTTAGTCAGTTAATAATGAATATATTTGGCTTTTGTTGGACAACAAGCGACATGAATATGTCAAATTGGCAAATGTTATCTTACAGGTCTTCCAACCTTTGAAAGTTTAGTATGTTGAAATGAAATTTATTGTTACAGTAATTACGCCTGTAATAATTATTACATACTTGTCTATTGCCTCTCAATATCTTTACGTAATCAGTTTTTTTGTTTAACTGCAATAAAGTGCTAACATTAGCTAAGGTCTGACAAAGTGGTAATAATTCATTTTTTTTAGATATTCCAAATTGCGAATTGGCATATCTATCTAATTGTAATTGTTGGTCAGACTGTTGAGTTAAAGCTATGCGAGTTGGAGGCACTTGAACACACCTTCCTAGCAACAAAAATGACAAGGAGGTACTAGCCTACAGTTAGATACAATGTTTTATGATAATAAAGAGCCGTTGTATACTTTATAATCTATGCACCTGTGTTATTACACTATCTGGGTCACATAACACTGGTGTAACCAAAAGATTAAGCCTGGAATTCATTAAAAACTTGAACTTGAAAAAAAATGAACAAATGTTATTCAATTTGACTGAAAGCCAATTATATTGTTAATCACAATTAATTCTGAGACAATTAATTGTACAGCAACATTTTTGAATTATTACATAATGTAACCTAAAAGTCATTTATTTTCCGTAGCTGTTGACCCAACGTAGCGCTGACGATATGTGATGTTTTGTTTACCATCATGTACCTTTCTTACTTTCCTCCCCACGTTCCTTTTCTCGCTTGATGTGTCCCAGCTAGCTGACATTATGTCTGAACGGAGTCTGAATCTGATTTGTTTGAATAACGACGGCAAAGTGTACATTTAAGGAAGCTTTTTCACATTCATTTTTTATATCTTTTTTTTGTGTGCATGTTGCAGTGTAAAAACCCAAAGTACACCCCAATGGAACTTCACCATCTTCCAGAGAAAACACTGCTCCAAACAGCTCTGTTGTAGTCCAGCTTTTACTTCCGTGACAAACGTGTGTCACTTTGTAACGCGTTATAATGCATTGCACGCCCTCATACTCTGCTTCTGACTGGCTAGTAGTCCTTACCTAGGTACTGTCAGTACCCTCATACTCTGCTTCTGACTGGCTAGTAGTCCTTACCTAGGTACTGCGCATGTGTGGCTCCCAACATAGATGGGATAGAAGTGGGATGTCTCACTCTGTAGCTAAAACAGAGAGCTCAACACACAGGGTGAAAAGTGGAGCTGCAGCAATGTTAAGTACAACAAATACATGGTGTTTTCTGAAAATTAAACCAAATAAACCTATTCTGGTTCAACCTCTAATTACTTCTATGGACCTGAAAAAGAGCACCATATGGGCACTTTAATATTTCATGGCTTTCTAATGACAAAACAATGTGTATCGGCCATTAGAGAGCCATGAGATTTTATGTAGTATGTGGGCTACGCATTGTTTTTCAGACTTACATTGAGAAATAAGTTTATAATCACATGCTTTAAAAAACACAAACGCTACTAGCTGAGATTAACAAAGGTTTCTATTTACTTTCATACAATTAACATTTTGAGTAAAACATACTATACAGTTCTGTGTGAGATATCCATTATGAATGGTCATGGAAATGTTATTAAGGGTGCTTGAGAATTCACGGAAAAGCTTTGAAATGTCAGTAAAAATGTGTGGGAACCTTATATTGGGCTTTAGGAAATCCTTATTCACTATTTCTGATGCATTCCTAGACCAAATGATTAGATGAATATAATTGAGATTATTCAATAATGAAAATAATCGTTGGTGGCAGCCCTGAGAAAGAGGTTGAAGCATCCACGTGAGTCCAAAGCTTTCAAACAACTGATTTCTCTTCCAGATGGTCAGCGGTGTTAAAGATCACCCAGAGCTCTACTCGCAGATATACAGCCCACATCCTGTCGTTGTGCCGGGGGGGCGCTTCAGGGAACTCTACTATTGGTGAGTGAACGATGGAGCCTGTCTCTCGGCTGTCTGTATGAGAGGCACGTCTCAGCAGGTAAGAGCGAGCAGAGATCACGGCCAGAGCCAGTCAGCCCCCC